>NC_057811.1:416396955-416462628 GCF_018294505.1 Triticum aestivum
GTCATCTTTGCAAGAAGGGGGTGCGGGAATGAGGATCGGGATTTGTGGATTCGGGGGTTGCCAGCACTAGAGCAGACGAGCTGGCGAAGCTTAAGGAGGGAGACTTAAATAGACCCAGATATTTTCATCGCAAACGGTTCCTAGAAAACAACTGTGTGTGACGTTGTAGATATTTTTTATTAGCTGTGAAAGACGAATTTGGAATAAAGTGCCAACGGATGGTGTTTTAAATGAACGAGAAATTTTGTAGTACTAATACAATTGTCATGTCAAATTTTGGAAAATTTTAGGGGTCATTTGACCTTCTAAGACATTTAAGTCATTTTCTAGCCATTTAATGACCGTAATTGAAAATTGAACGACCTATACATGCAACAGCTAACCATAACGGTTTGAAAACTGATATTTCGTGTACTTGTGTGCAATTTAATTCCATGTGCAGTAAATTGGAAGGAATTTTCAAATATATTGGTCTAACGGCTATGACACAATTAAGCATGGAGTGACATGGCATTTTAATTCCAAAAAATAAAAAAAATCAGAAACACATGAAACCTTGGTTGATGTAATGTCATGCCACCAAGATGATGTGGTAAAAAATTGGCATGTTTGACCAAAGTTCGGACACACACCCCTCACAAACCGGAGCAACTCACTAGAAGGCTCGTGGTTCCGAGAGGGAACAATGCATGTTTGATGACGAAAGGGAGATAGCTTCCTCTTACGGCCTTCAATTTTTTTTCTACGTCTAACGTGCACTACTACAACTGTAATGTGAAATTTTTGAAAATTCTAGGGGTCATTTGACCTTTTAAAGACATTTATGTGATTTTCTAGCCATTTAATGACCGTAATTCAAATTTGAACTACATCTACATGCAACGCCTAACCAAAACGGTTTGAAAAAACATATTGGTGTACTTGTGTGCGAGTTAATTCCATGTGCAGTAAACTAGAAGGAATTTTTCAACATATTTGTATCACGACATGGACACATATGCATGAATATGTATGCATGGAGTGGCATGGCATTTTAATTGCAAAAAAATCAGAAACACATGAAACCTTGGTTGATGTAATGTCATGCCACCAAGATAATGTGGTAAAAAAATTGGCCTATTTGACGAAAGTTTGGACACACACCCCTCACAAATCGGAACAACTCACTAAAAGGTTCGTGGTTCCGAGAGGGAATAATGCATGTTTGTTGACGAACGGGAGATAGCTTCCTCTTACAGCCTTCAAAATTTTTCTACGTCTAACGTGCACTACTACAACTATAATGTGAAATTTTGGAAAATTGTAGGGGTCATTTGACCTTTTAAAGACATTTAAGTGATTTTCTAACCATTTAATGACCGTAATTCAAATTTGAACTACATCTACATGCAACGCCTAACCAAAATGGTTTGAAAAATCATATATGTGTACTTGTGTGCGAGTTAATTCCATGTGCGGTAAATTAGAAGGAATTTTCAAACATATTGGTCTCACGACATGGACATTTGCATACGTATGCATGGAGTGACATGGCATTTTAATTCAAAAAAATAGAAAAATAATCAGAAACACATGAAACCTTGGTTGATGTAATGTCATACCACCAAGATGATGTGGTAAAGAAATTGGCATGTTTGACGAACGTTTGGACACACGCTCCTCACAAACCGGAGCAACTCGCTAGAAGGTTCGTGGTTCCGAGAGGGAAGAATGCATGTTTGATGACGAACGGGAGATAGCTTCCTCTTACGACCTTCAAATTTTGTCCTACGTTTAACGTGCAACTGTCATGTGAAAATTTTGTAAATTTCAGGGGTCATTTGACCTTCTAAAGACATTTAAGTGATCTTCTAACCATTTAATGACCATAATTCAAATTTGAAGTACATGTACATGCAACGCCCGGTTTGAAAAATCATATTTTTGTGTACTTGTGTGCGAGTTAATTCCATGTGCAGTAAATTAGTAGGAAATTTCAAACATATTGGTGTCAAGGCATGGGCACATGCATGGAGTGCATGCCATGGCATTTTAATTCCAAAACCTTGCTTGATTTAATGTCATGCCACCAAGATGATGTGGTAAAAAATTTGGCCTGTTTGACGAAAGTTTGGACACCCCCCCTCACAAACTGGAGCAACTCACTAGAAGGTTCGTGGTTCCGAGAGGGAACAATGCATCTTTGCTGACGGACGGGAGATAGCTTCCTCTTATGGCCTTCAAATTTTTTCCTACGTTTAACGTGCACTAATACAACTGTCATGTGAAAATTTGGAAATTTTCAGGGGTCATTTGACCTTTTAAAGACATTTAAGTGATTTTCTAACCATTTAATGACCGTAATTCAAATTTGAACTACATCTACATGCAATGCCTAACCAAAACGGTTTGAAAAATCATATTTTTGTGTACTTGTGTGCGAGTTAAAAAATCATCAGACGATCTAAATATCTGGTGTTCAAAAAAGAAAATGTAAAGATCTAGCAAGACAACCGGGCCCCACACGATTGGCACTCTATCTTGCAGCTCGAGGTTTGGTAGGTGATTGGCGGGGATCATTAATCAGACACGGTTCTATATTGGAAACCATCAGCTATTATGTGCACACACGCATTTGTTGCGGGAATTGTGTGTAACTCAAACTACAGTACTCGTAAATTCCGGCGACCAGCGTGTGTACTGTCCCCGTCGATCTAGATTCTGGCCGTTAATAAATACTACCTTGCTCACGTCGTCCCGCCTGCATTCTCATCTACATCCTCCCCTCGCTCGCCCTCTCTCTCTCTCTCTCTCTCAAATCTCTGCCATGGTGCCGCCGGTCTGCCCACGCGCCGACGAGGAGTCGCTGCGCCCCGAGGACGCTCACTCGATTAGAAGCGACGAGGAACCCTATGCACCGCCTGTCGAGGTTGCGCCGGACCCCCCAACTTTTGATTGGTTTTGGGGCCAGTACAATCTTTGTCTCTTGAAGTCGCTGCCGCCGGCTGAGAAAGCTAGGCAAGTGGCGTTCAAGAAGGAGATGGCGGAGGAGGAAGTCAGGTACCAGGCGGCCTGTGAAGCCCGTGATGCCGCCTGGAAAAAGGAGGCGGCGGAGCTTTGGGGGCGGGCGCGTCGTCGTGCCGAGGAGGTGTACGATGACGGGTACTTCGCGACGAAAGTCATAGGTGTTGGGTGCCTCACCGCTGCGTGGAGGTGGGCCGATAAGCTCCAGCGCGCCACCGACGAGAGGAGCTCCGGTGGGCACCCAACAAAATTACAAGATCGGCCGCGCGCGTCCGCCAGCAAGAGGCAGATCGGTACGTCAATGATAACCCACAAGTATAGGGGATCAATTGTAGCCTCTTTTGATAAGTAAGTGTGTCGAACCCAACGAGGAGCTAAAGGTAGAACAAATATTCCCTCAAGTTCTATCGACCACCGATACAACTCTACACACGCTTAACGTTCGCTTTACCTAGAACAAGTATGAAACTAGAAGTACTTTGTAGGTGTTTTTCGATGGGTTTCCAAGATAATAAAGAGCACATAAATAAAAAGTAGGGTCTGATTAGATAAAGACACAACTAAATTAGTTTTATTAAAGAGCTTTTTGTCACGAGAAAGTTATTTGTCCCTAGGCAATCGATAACTAGACCGGTAATCACTATTGCAATTTTATATGAGGGAGAGGCATAAGCTAACATACTTTCTCTACTTGGATCATGTGCACTTATGATTGGAACTCTAGCAAGAATCCGCAACTACTAAAGATCATTAAGGTAAAACCCAACCATAGCATTAAAGTATCAAGTCCTCTTTCTCCCCATACGTAAACAACTTACTTACTCGGGTATATGCTTCTGTCACTCACGCCACCCACCATAAGCAAATCATGAACATATTGCAAACCCTACAGCGGGAATCCCTCACGCTTGCGCGACACGGAGAGCACCATAGGACAGCACCAATAATAAAACATGCAACTCAAACCAATCACGATCATCAATTAACCCATAGGACAAAACAGATCTACTCAAACATCATAGGATAGCCATACATCATTGGGAAATAATATATAGCGTTGAGCACCATGTTTAAGTAGAGATTACAACGGGTAAGAGAGGGGATACACCGCTGCATAGAGGGGGGAAGAGTTGGTGATGATGGCGGTGAAGTTGTTGGTGAAGATTGCGGTGATGATGATGGCCCCCGGTGGTACTCCGGCGCCACCAGAAGCGAGGGGGAGAGGGGCCCCCTCCTTCTTCTTCTTCCTTGACCTCCTCCCTAGATGGGAGTAGGGTTTCCCCTCTGGTCCTTGGTCTCCATGGCATGGGAGGGGCGAGAGCCCCTCCGAGATTGGATCTGTCTCTCTGTCTCTCTCCGTTTCTGCGTTATGGATTCTGCCCTTTCACCGTTTCTTTTATAACCAGAGATCCGTAACTCCGATTGGGCTGAATTTTGGACATGATCTCTATCCGGAAATTAGCTTTCTTGCGGCGAAAGAAGGGCTCCAACTGCCTTACAGGGTGGCCACGAGGGTCCAAGGAGCGCCTGACCCCATGGGGCGCGCCCCCTGCCTCGTGGCCCCCTCGGGCATCGTATCGCGGTTATTATTCTTCCCAAAAATCATAAATATTCCAAAAAAATCTCCGTCAGTTTTTATCCCATTTGGACTCTGTTTGATATGGGTTCTCTGCGAAACAAAAAACATGCAACAGACATGAACTGGCACTGGGCACTGGATCAATATGTTAGTCCCAAAAATAGTATAAAAAGTTGCCAAAAGTATATGAAAGTTGTATAATTTTGGCATGGAACAATAAAAAATTATAGATACGACGGAGACGTATCAGCATCCCCAAGCTTAATTCCTGCTCGTCCTCAAGTAGGTAAATGATAAAAAAGATAATTTTTGATGTGGAATGCTACCTAGCATAATCTTGATCACATAATCTAATCATGGCATGAATATTAAGACACGAGTGATTCAAAGCAATAGTCTATCATTTGACATTAAGACAATAATACTTCAAGCATACTAACCAAGCAATTATGTCTTATCAAAATAACATATCCAAAGAAAGCTCATCCCTACAAAATCATATAGTCCGGTTATGCTCCATTTTCACCACACAAAACATTCAAATCATGCACAACCCTGATGACAAGCCGAGCAATTGGTTCATACTTTTTAACGCGCTTTAGCCTTTTCAACCCTCACGCAATACATGAGCGCAAGCCATGGACATAGCACTATGGGTGGAATAGAATATGATGATGGAGGTTTGTGTGAGGAAGACAAAAAAGGAGAAAGTCTCACATCGACGCGGCTAATCAACGGGCTATGGAGATGCCCATCAATTGATGTTAATGTGAGGAGTAGGGATTGCCATGCAACGGATGCACTGGAGCTATAAGTATATGAAAGCTCAAACTGAAACTAAGTGGGTGTGCATCCAACTTGCTTGCTCATGAAGATCTAGAGCATTTGAGGAAGCCCATCATTGGAATATACAAGCCAAGTTCTATAATGAAAATTCCCACTAGTATATGAAAGTGATAACTCAAGAGACTCTCTATATGAAGAACATGGTGCTACTCTGAAGCACAAGTGTGGTAAAAGGATAGTAACGTTGTCCCTTCTCTGTTTTTCTCTCATTTTTTTGGGCCTTCTCTTTTTTTGGACTTTCTCTTTTTTTCTTTTATTTTTTTTTTTCGTCCGGAGTCTCTTCCCGACTTGTGGGGGAATCATAGTCTCCATCATCCTTTCATCACTGGGACAATGCTCTAATAATGATGATCATCACACTTTTATTTACTTACAACTCAATATTATAACTCGATACTAGAACAAAGATATGACTCTATATGAATGCCTCCGGCAGTGTACCAGCATGTGCAATGATCTAGCGTAGCAATGACATCAAAAAATGGACAAGCCATGAAAACATCATGCTAGCTATCTTACGATCATGCAAAGCAATATGACAATAAATGCTCAAGTCATGTATATGATGATGATGGAAGTTGCATGGCAATATATCTCGGAATGGCTATGGAAATGCCATGATAGGTAGGTATGGTGGCTGTTTTGAGGAAGATATAAGGAGGTTTATGTGTGATAGAGCGTATCGTATCACGGGGTTTGGATGCACCGGCGAAGTTTGCACCAACTCTCGAGGTGAGAAAGGGCAATGCACGGTACCGAAGAGGCTAGCAATAATGGAAGGGTGAGAGTGTGTATAATCCATGGACTCAACATTAGTCATAAAGAACTCATATACTTATTGCAAAAGTTTCTTAGCCCTCGAAGCAAAGTACTACTACGCATGCTCCTAGGGGGATAGATTGGTAGGAAAAGACCATCGCTCGTCCCCGACCGCCACTCATAAGGAAGACAATCAATAAATACCCCATGCTCCAACTTCGTTACATAACGGTTCACCATACGTGCATGCTACGGGACTTGCAAACCTCAACACAAGTATTTCTCAATTTCACAATTACTCAACTAGCACGACTCTAATATCACCACCTTTATATCGCAAAACTATTGCAAGGAATCAAACATATCATATTCAGTGATCTACAAGTTTTATGTAGGATTTTATGACTAACCATGTGAATGACCAGTTCCTGTCATCTCTCTAAATAGATATAAGTGAAGCAAGAGAGTTTAATTATTTCTACAAAAGATATGCCCATGCTCTAACAAATATAAGTGAAGAAAAAGAGCATTCTACAAATGGTGGTTTTCTATGTGAAGAGAAACAGGCAATTCAAACTTCAAATGATATAAGTGAAGCACATGAAGCATTCTATAAAGCCATACTCAAAGAATATAAGTGAAGTGCAATGAGCGTTCTATAAATCAACCAAGGACTATCTCATACCAGCATGGTGCATAAAAGAAAAATAAAAACTAAATGCAAAAGACGCTCCAAGATTTGCACATATCGCATGAACGAAACGAATCCGAAAACATACCGATACTTGTTGAAGAAAGAGGGGATGCCTTCCGGGGCATCCCCAAGCTTAGACGCTTGAGTCTCCTTGAATATTTACTTGGGGTGACTTGGGCATCACCAAGCTTGAGCTCTTGCCTCTCCTCCTTTTCCTCATATCGAGACCTTCTCGATCATCGAACACTTCATCCACACAAAACTTCAACAGAAAACTCGGTAAGATCCGTTAGTATAATAAAGCAAATCACTACTCTAAGTACTATTGCAAACCAATTCATATTTTGTTTTTGCATTATAGCTACTGTAATATAACTTTTCCATGGCTTAATCCACTGATAGGAATTGATAGTTTCATCAAAACAAGCAAACTATGCATCAAAAACAGAATCTGTCTAAAACAGAACAGTCTGTAACAATCTGAACATTAAGCATACTTCTGGTACTTCAAAAATTCTGCCAAAATTAGGAAATATAAAAATTTTGTATAGAAAGACATTTCAAAAAATTTCAGAACCGTTTGACATTTCAGTAAAAAATGAAAAATCATGCACTACAGCCAAAGTTTCTGTCCTACACCGTACAAACCAACAAGCATTGTAAACATCCTAAAGGCAAACCTTGGCACATTATTTTGATAATACAATGGAATTGTACAAGGGGATAATTATTTTTATTTAAAAGTTTCTGTAATCAAGATTCACAAAGTTTCCATGAGCATGAACAAAGTTCAAGGAGCTCTCCCACTTCAACAATGCTTGTCTTTCTCACTTTCACTTTCCTTTTTGAAAAGTTTTAGGCTCCCCTCTTTATTTTTTGTGTTTTTAAACTATATAAAAGCACTCAACAGAAATAAATGACTCTCTAAAACTTCCGGGTTGTCTCCCTGGCAGCGCTTTCTTTAAAGCCATTAAGCTAGGCATATAGTGCTCAAGTAGTGAATCCACCCGGATCCCAAGGTATATCAAAGCCAATTTTAATTAGCAAAGATTTGTAATTTAGTAGTGAGCACAACGTAACATATATCATGTAATGACGAAGTCTAACTCTCTTCCTATGCATTGGCACGTCATAAAAGAACAATTCATGCACACATAGTAAAGGCCAATGCATAGTATAAATAGTTTCTTGCAATTTTATCATGTTGGAAACATAGAGAGGTGGAGATATAGTTCCTCTCTCATAATAATTGCAAGTAGGAGCAGCAGGCACATGCATATTATATCTATCAAAATCATCATGTGCAACGGTAAAAGGCAACCCATCAATATAATCCTTAGTAAAGGCAAACTTCTCCGATATAGTGTAGTCGGGAGAATTCAAAAAGATAATAGGACTATCATGCGTGGGTGCAATAGCAACAATTTCATGTTCAACATAAGGAACTATAGCAAGTTCATCTCCATAAGCATAATTCATATTGGCATCTTGGCCACAAGCATAGCAAGCATCATCAAAAAGGGATATTTCAAGAGAATCAACGGGATTATAACAGTCATCATAGCAATCATCCTTCGGTAAGCACGAAGGGAAATTAAACAATGTATGACTTGAAGAGTTACTCTCATTAGAAGGTGGGAACGGGTGATCAATCCGCTCTTCCTCCTTTTGTTCTGCACTCTCCTCCTCATCTTTTTCATCCAATGAGCTCACAGTTTCATCAATTTCTTCTTCCATAGACTCCTGCAAAATATTAGTCTCTTCTTGGACAGCGGAGACTTTCTCAATAAATGCATCAATATCGGCATTGTATTCATAATTCTCATAGCAATATTTAAGGATAGCTAAATTTTCAGGTCTATAAACAGCATCATAAAGATTTTCACACTCTTTAAATATAGATTCAATTTCATAAGCACCCATAAAAGCAACAAATTCTTCTATTTGTTCCACATCATAGTAATCATATATACCTCTAGCATAAGAAGCCAAGGTTTCATTATCATTAAATTTGCATGAAAAGGGAAGGTGTGGAGACTTCATCCTAGAGCAACAAGTATAATCATATCTCAAGCATAGTTGCCTAGCATACCACTTCAACATATAAATTTGATCCCATAATAGTTTCCCTTTTTGAGTCAAGCGATAATCCCTAAAGTATTCAGGTTCATCCAACGTGTCTCCCATTACTAAATTGAATGGGGTTTTCTCGGGATTATCAAAGTAGTACATAATATCTATCACATAACGGGCATCGAGGGTTTTAGGAGGTTCCCCATCTCCATGAGTAGCAAGTAAACCTAATTTTTTTGTATTTCGTGTTCATATCCATAACTAAAGATAGATAACAACTAAGAACAGCAAATAAAAATTACTTAGTGATAAAGAAAACAAGGACACACGAGAATATTCACCCCACGCTATTGCTCCCCGGCAACGGCGCCAGAAAAAGGTCTTGATAACCCACAAGTATAGGGGATCAATTGTAGCCTCTTTCGATAAGTAAGAGTGTCAAAACCAATGAGGAGCTAAAGGTAGAACAAATATTCCCTCAAGTTCTATCGACCACCGATACAACTCTACACACGCTTAACGTTCGCTTTACCTAGAACAAGTATGAAACTAGAAGTACTTTGTAGGTGTTTTTGGATGGGTTTCCAAGATAATAAAGAGCACATAAATAAAAAGTAGGGTCTGATTAGATAAAGACACAACTAAATTAGTTTTATTAAAGAGCTTTTTGTCACGAGAAAGTTATTTGTCCCTAGGCAATCGATAACTAGACCGGTAATCACTATTGCAATTTTATATGAGGGAGAGGCATAAGCTAACATACTTTCTCTACTTGGATCATGTGCACTTATGATTGGAACTCTAGCAAGCATCCGCAACTACTAAAGATCATTAAGGTAAAACCCAACCATAGCATTAAAGTATCAAGTCCTCTTTCTCCCCATACGTAAACAACTTACTTACTCGGGTATATGCTTCTGTCACTCACGCCACCCACCATAAGCAAATCATGAACATATTGCAAACCCTACAGCGGGAATCCCTCACGCTTGCGCGACACGGAGAGCACCATAGGACAGCACCAATAATAAAACATGCAACTCAAACCAATCACGATCATCAATTAACCCATAGGACAAAACAGATCTACTCAAACATCATAGGATAGCCATACATCATTGGGAAATAATATATAGCGTTGAGCACCATGTTTAAGTAGAGATTACAACGGGTAAGAGAGGGGATACACCGCTGCATAGAGGGGGGAAGAGTTGGTGATGATGGCGGTGAAGTTGTTGGTGAAGATTGCGGTGATGATGATGGCCCCCGGTGGTACTCTGGCGCCACCAGAAGCGAGGGGGAGAGGGGCCCCCTCCTTCTTCTTCTTCCTTGACCTCCTCCCTAGATGGGAGTAGGGTTTCCCCTCTGGTCCTTGGTCTCCATGGCATGGGAGGGGCGAGAGCCCCTCCGAGATTGGATCTGTCTCTCTGTCTCTCTCCGTTTCTGCGTTATGGATTCTGCCCTTTCACCGTTTCTTTTATAACCAGAGATCCGTAACTCCGATTGGGCTGAATTTTGGACATGATCTCTATCCGGAAATTAGCTTTCTTGCGGCGAAAGAAGGGCTCCAACCGCCTTACAGGGTGGCCACGAGGGTCCAAGGAGCGCCTGACCCCATGGGGCGTGCCCCCTGCCTCGTGGCCCCCTCGGGCATTGTATCGCATTGATTCTTCTTCCCAAAAATCATAAATATTCAAAAAATTCTCCGTCAGTTTTTATCCCGTTTGGACTCCGTTTGATATGGGTTTTCTGCGAAACAAAAAACACGCAACAGACAGGAACTGGCACTGGGCACTGGATCAATATGTTAGTCCCAAAAATAGTATAAAAAGTTGCCAAAAGTATATGAAAGTTGTATAATATTGGCATGGAACAATCAAAAATTATAGATACGACGGAGCAATACTATGATTGTTGTGAATACATAGCTATCCACGTCGAAACGACTTTTCAAAATAAAACGCGTCCATCAGACCATGACCAGCAGCCCTTGCCTAGGGTAGCTCTTGGCTCTGCCTGAACTCGTGCAGGCGTTCGTCCAAGCGGTCGACACGCTCGCGGTATATCCGGAGCGCGATATCGAGCTCCAAGTTGGCTATTTCATCGGAGATCACCAGCTCGAGGATGCGACGGCCATGTTCCTCTACTGCGCCCAGGTGGACACTTGTGCCAAGGAGGCGGTCAAGCCTATGGACCAGCGCGTTGGCATCCAGCGGGCCGCGGACAAGGCAAACGGCGGCACCCATGCGAACGGCACGGCGGGCGTCCGGTGCAAGTATGGCGCGGCCGGCCTCTGGTGCAAGTACGACGCTGAGGGCCTGTGCCCACTCCTGGCGAGGAATGGGGGTACTGACAGGACGTGTACCCAGCTGCGACACCATGTCGACAGCAGGCAAGCGCCGATGGATCCGCTCTTGCTGTGCGGCGCGCCGCGCCTCTCGCTCTGCGGCGCTCCAACGGTCTCGCCGTGTGGCGAGCCGCAGCCTATCGGCGCGGACGCGCCTAGCTTGCTTTGTGGCGCGCCATCGATCATGTTGTGTGGCGAGCTGCAGCCTGTCGGCACTGACATACCTATCTTGATCCGCGGCGCTCAAGCGCCATGCGCCAAAGGTCTACTCAACCCTGGCGATGACGCGCATCACGGAGTCGTCCATCGCATTGCTGGGGAGCGCCTCGACCTCGACGGGCCGTGGCGCCGTTTTCCTCGTCGACGAGGTTGATGGCAGAGGTGGCGCTTTGGTGGGTTGGCATGCTTGGAAAAGGTGGATGTGCTACAGGCTGCGCTTGTCGCCTCCGTGCATCGCGCACCCCCTATGTGCAATATAGCAGGGTGGCGGGAAACATGTGAGGAAATGGCAGGAAATGGTGGCGTGTTCATAAAACGCCATCAATTAATGGAAACTTAGCATGGAGCTAGCACAAGAAGTAGATGATGATCAGATGAACACGGACCACACTAGGGAACCCGTCGGTGATGAATTCATCAATCCCAAACGGTTGAATACTAGCAAGCGTTTTCCCACAACACACACGGCCTATTCCATCACAAATAGGTCGGATGGATCAACTGTATGCCACGTATCGCACATTGTCAAAAAGTAATGCGGTAGACCTTCTTTAACATGTGTTAAAAAAACAAGGACCTCGAGGTTAAATTAGCTGAGGGAATGGGGCATTTCGGTCATTTGACCGAAATGACCCATCCCATCACCTAATTTAACATCAACACAACTTCCCATCCAGTCACCCATTCGATGGCTGCTCCAGCCTGAGCACACTTAACTTGATAGTTTTCTTACATGAGCTACTGGTGGAACAGCTAGTCCTTGCTGATAGGAATGCCTCTTCACATCCTTATGGCATATCTGGATGACCGCCTGTCCCACAATGGCCAATAGATGTTGTGTAGACAGAGCATATCACATACGTCTTATTAGAAGCAATCGTCTGCATTATTATCGGTCTTCGCACACATTTCTGATTACAGACCTGTTTGCCGCGTATCACACACATCTTGTTATATTGAACCGTTTCTGTTCTCTTGCCTAATCACAAACAGTTCATCTGAGTGAACCGTATGCTATACATCGCACGCACCTTGATCGGGCTGGCCGTTTCTTTTGTGTTGCCTAATCACAAACAGTTCATCTCAGTGAACCGTATGCTGTACATCGCACACACCTTCATCTAGCTGCCCGTTTCTTTTGTTCCTCCTCATCGCAAACAGTTAATTGAGCTGAACCGTATGCCTTGCATCGCACACACAACTAAAATCTGAACCGTGTTTGATGCATCCTCCATCGCAAACGTTTTGCACCTTTTTTGACAGTTATTTTACGCCACCGTTTGCGATTATGGCATCACACAGTTTCGTCGAATGGTCTCTGATCGTCGTGTCGCGTTAGCAGCATCCTGCAGTAGTGATGACGAGGAGAGAGTGGTTCACCCTCGGGGTTGAGGGTATGTGTTGGGGAACATAGCATGCAATTTCAAAAAAATTCCTACGATCACGCAAGATCTATCTAGGAGATGTATAGCAATGAGAGGGGGAGAGTGTGTCCACGTACCCTCGTAGACCGAAAGCGGAAGCGTTAGCTTAACGCGGTTGATGTAGTTGAACGTCTTCTCGATTCAACTGATCAAGCACCGAACGTACGACACCTCCGAGTTCTACACACGTTCAGCTCGATGACGTCCCTCGAACTCTTGATCCAGCAAAGTGTCGAGGGAGAGTTTCGTCAGCACGACGGCGTGGTGACGGCGATGGTGAAGTGATGGTGATGTGCTTTGTGTAAGTCCAATTAAGCATCTTGATCTATCTCTATAGATCTCGATGCCCAATATATAAGCAGCTTCACCGAGGTCTTTCATTGAAAAACTCTTATTCAAGTACCCGTTTATGCTATCCAGAAATTATATATCATTTCCAATCAACAATATGTCATCCACATATAATATTAGAAACGCTACAGAGCTCCCACTCACTTTCTTGTAAATACAGGCTTCTCCAAAAGTCTGTATAAAACCATATGCTTTGATCACTTCATCAAAGCGTATATTCCAACTCCGAGATGCTTGCACCAGTCCATAAATGGATCGCTGGAGCTTGCACACTTTGTTAGCACCTTTAGGATCGACAAAACCTTCTGGTTGCATCATATACAACTCTTCTTTAAGAAATCCATTAAGGAATGCAGTTTTGACGTCCATTTGCCAGATTTCATAATCATAAAATGCGGCAATTCTAACATGATTTGGATAGACTCAAGCATCGCTACGGGTGAGAAGGTCTCATCATAGTCAACTCCTTGAACTTGTCGAAAACCTTTCGCAACAAGTCGAGCTTTGTAGATAGTAACATTACCATCAGCGTCAGTCTTCTTCTTGAAGATCCTTTTATTCTCTATGGCTTGCCGATATTGGGCAAGTCAACCAAAGTCCACACTTTGTTCTCATACATGGAGCCCATCTCGGATTTCATGGCCTCAAGCCATTTCGCGAAATCTGGGCTCATCATCGCTTCCTCATAGTTCGTAGGTTCGTCATGGTCTAGTAAAATGACTTCCAGAACAGGATTACCGTACCACTCTGTTGCAGAACGTACTCTGGTTGACCTACGAGGTTCGGTAGTAACTTGATCTGAAGTTTCATGATCATCATCATTAGCTTACTCACTAATTGGTGTAGGCATCACGGGAATGGTTTTCTATGATGAGCTACTTTCCAATTCGAGAGAAGGTACAATTACCTCATCAAGTTCTACTTTCCTCCCACTCACTTCTTTCAAGAGAAACTCCTTCTCTAGAAGGGATCCATTCTTAGCAACATATATCTTGCCTTCGGATCTGTGATAGAAGGTGTACCCAACAATTTCTTTTGGGTATCCTATGAAGACGCACTTCTCTAGTTTGGGTTTGAGCTTATCAGGCTGAAGCTTTTTCACATAAGCATCGCAACCCCAAACTTTAAGAAACAACTGCTTAGGTTTCTTGCCAAACCACAGTTCATACGGTGTCGTCTCAACGGATTTAGATGGTGCCCTATTTAACGTGAATGCAGCTGTCTCTAATGCATAACCTCAAAACGATAGTGGTAAATAGGTAAGAGACATCGTAGATCGCACCATATCTAATAAAGTATGATTACGACGTTCAGACACACCATCACGCTATGGTGTTCCAGGTGGCGTGAGTTGTGCAACTATCACTACTAGAAAAAGGCTTACTAGTGGCGCACCAGTTTTGCCTACTAATGGCGCACTACTGGTGCGCCACTAGCACCACGCCACTAGTATTTTTTACTAATGGCGCACCGCTGGATACTAATGGCGCACCAGGCAGTGCGCCATTAGTATAGGCCACGGTGCGCCATTAGTATGCCTCCCAGGGGGCCATATATACCCATGTGCTTTGCCATACTAATGGCACACTGCGGGGTGATGCGCCATTAGTATCCTTTGGCATACTAATGGCGCACTGCTGGGTGATGCGCCATTAGTATCATTTGGCATACTAATGGCGCACTGCGGTGTGATGCGCCATTAGTATCCTTTGGCATACTAATGGCGCACGTTGGTGTGATGCGCCATTAGTATGTATATTAGGGATTATTATTTTTCTTTTCTGATTTTTGCACAGATTACAAAATATATTATTGGACAGAATATAAGCAGCACCACACAGCAACAGCAGATTCATCGAATACAATAGAAGATTAGTCTCCGAATACAATTCATCAAATTAGTCTCCGAATTCAAAAGACCGAACAAAGATAGAACATTACAAGTCTCGAGACCGCGAGTAGCGAGTTTGTCTTCACATTACAAGTCGATATCGATCATCTAAACTACCATCACATAGAAGAGAGCTGCGGTCATCACGATGAGCATCATAGCGATGAAACTGGTCTTCATCCGGTTCCTCCAACGCTCCCTCCTCTCTCCCGCTAGATAGCGCGCGTATCTAGATTCCGCCTCCGCCCTAGTGGTGTACCCTTTGTAACTGTTACCGCTGAAACGGTGAACCTGTCTCCGACACTCCTCCCAGTCGTCGTAGACTCCGGGAACCTTACCCTTGTACACGACATACGACGACATCTCTATGCACTAGCCAAACAACAGACAATACATAAGCAATATATAAGTATGCAACAAAAGGATCGGAAGAGAAAAGCAAGACATTGATAGCACGATTCATGGTCCTACTAATAAATAGCATCGATTACATCTAAGTTGAACGACTGTCCAAACCAAAGAGATATACAAGTTCATTAAAGTTTAATTACAACATGAGCTAATCAATGTTTCAGAACTACACATAGCATCACTCGACTTGACTCATGGGACCGGAGCGTGGATGAAGCCGCCGTCTGTCGTGATGGTCATGAAGTCGCGGGCGTTGTCAGCCTGCATTTGTAGCGTTGTGTCTATCTCACTGTTGGACGGTTGAAATTTGAGGTAGAACTGCCCCGAGGTACGAAGGACATCTTGATGGATGATTTCTGCAAACTCCGACTGGATGCGAAAGAATTCTTGTCGGATGTCCACGTCCTGGATTGCCGCCAAGCTTGCGGCCCAATCTTTGAGATTATTTGGTAGCAGAAGGTGATTATGGTCCTGCACGATCTCTCGCATGTGATGGAGGGCGTAGTAGGCATCCTTCTGACCGCCAGGCGGCTGCTTGACGCAGGGGAACGTCGTATTATGGGTGAACACGTGCCTGTCGTACCTACGAACTGGCCTCTTAAAGGTGCCTCTAGATGCGGTGTAGCCGGGGAGAGCATCATCAAGAACTTTCTTGATATTTGTGTAGTCTATCTTGGAGTCACGGTCCAGGTCGAAATACGTGGCCATGGAATATTTCGGGCTTAAGAGGATGAGTGTGCAATGTGTGTCACTGCACAGAACACGGAATGTTAGAAAAAAAAGAACGATCAAAATCCAAGAAATCATATGTTACGGGGCGGTTAGGAGATGACTTACTCGGGAATGTAAGGCACGAGGAAGTTATCCTTATCTGGGTTTGCCAGAATGACGCCTTTGAGGTGTGAACTCGCGACTTGCCGGTCCCCAGCGTTGCCCAAGATCTTGGCACGCATGTAGAAGGGGTCGACTATCACAATGTCCAGGGTCTTGTCTCTAATGATCCGCATCTCCATACTCAGCGAAAACAGCCGAACGAAGGTGTAGTGCAGCGGATGAAGGTTAAGCATAGCAAAGATCTCATCAAACCGCAGGACGATCGTACCCCCGACGGCGCTATCCACAAAGCCCTTGCCCTCTGGCACCTTGGCCACGAAAACCGGGTATGCCACATCATTCTCTCTGAGATGCCGCTTCTCCAAAGAAAGAACACTGTCATGCAGACTCCGCATAGCACCAGTTGCAGCATTGAGCATATTTGTCAGTAGCATCGGCCTACCCGCCACATGCACCCTCCTCGAGATATCCTTAGGTGAAGGTGGCCCGTCCTGAGCACGGATCGTACTCGGTGCCGGCTGGCTCGCACTGGCGCCCTTGTTAGTCTTTCGTTTCCGTCCCTTCTTCCTGATCTGCTGTAATGGGATCGAGTTCTGCTCACAGACTGCCTTCTTGAGCGTGTTGGGGCTGATAATATTTGGCACCTCAGCTCTCTGAGGCTCGGTGAAGGCGGCAGCTGGAGGCGTCTCCTGAGAACTGAACGCCAGACGACGCCTGTTGCAATTGAGTTTCTCCGCCGTACCAGCTAGATCGCGGTCGTCCTTTTCAGGGTTGGGTTCTTGAGAAGGAGGCCCGCAGAACTCGTCACCGTACCCATGTTCGGCAAAGTACTTATCGATGTTGGAAAATGTACCGCCGTCGTTGTCGTCGTCGTCCGGATCCTGTGCCATATGCATGTCCGGATCCTGTGCCATAGGGATGTCCGGCATGTCCGGTAGCGTTGCGGCGTTCTTGCCATGGCTTGGCGCTGGCACGACTGGCGGTCTTGTCTGTGGGGTGGTGTCCCCCGCCCCCAAACGAATCTGGCTCTTCGGCCAGAGCAGGGGCCAGCTTACACAGGCGCTGAGGGTCATCACATCATCTTCGTCGGCCCCAGCGGGTCGAATCGGAGGTAACAACTCGTCGCAGCCTGGCAGCACCCGACCCAGTTCAACCCTATACAAGGTGGGTGGCATCGGATTACCGTGGAACACGTGGTTGCCCGGTTAAACGATTCTGCCCTTGGCGACATCGACCAACTCGCCGCCCACGAAGTGCAGGAGAGTGCAAGGAACATCGGTGGCGCCCTGCGAAAACATGTAGGGCGTCAGGGATGCCCAGTCAAAGGCAAGGAGATGAAGTCATCGGCCGAGAGGCTTAGTTACCGTGATGCCGTCGAGCTCGGCTAATGTCGAGGCACCACCAACGGAGGGCGTGCGCGTGCAACTGACGGAGGGGCCACTTGCTGGCGAGGTGCCGGTCCCGATAAATGATGCAATTGTTCATGCACACATGGTATTTCACGTGCGGTAAATCCAGAGGACACACGATTTTCTTCGCCTCCTCGAAACTGGTCGGGCACTTGTTCCCCTTGGGAAGACGTTCGTGCCAGAATGACATGTTCTCGTCGAAGCAGGCGTCGGTCATTTTGTGTTTTACCTTCATCTCCAGAGCCATGAGCGTTACTTTCAGGCGGGTATTAGTGTATTTGGCGCACCGTGTGTCTGGTGCGCCATTAGTGTATTTCACACTAATGGCGCGCCAGCACATGGTGCGCCACTGCTACATAGCAATGGCGCACCACATGCTGGTGCGCCATTAGTGGCCATTCCATCTATAGCCCTTTTCCTAGTAGTGTATTCCACATTGTTTTAAATGAAGGCCAAACTCGTAACTCAAACATTCGCCTCCGCGATCAGATCGTAGAAACTTTATTTTCTTGTTACGATGATTTTCCACTTCACTCTGAAATTCTTTGAACTTTTCAAATGTTTCAAACTTGTGTTTCATTAAGTAGATATACCCATATCTGCTCAAATCATCTGTGAAGGTCAGAAAATAATGACACCCGCCGCGAGCCTCAACACTCATTGGACCGCATACATCGGTATGTATTATTTCCATTAAGTCAGTGGATCGCTCCATTGTTCCGGAGAACGGAGTCTTAGTCATCTTGCCCATGAGGCATGGTTCGCAAGCATCAAGTGATTCCAAAAGTCCATCTGCATGGAGTTTCTTCATGCTCTTTACACCAATATGACCTAAATGGCAGTGCCACAAATATGTTGCACCATCATTATCAACTTTCCATCTTTTGGCATCAATATTATGAATATGTGTATCAACACGATCGAGATTCAACAAAAATAGACCACTTTTCAAGGGTGGATGACCAAAAAAGATATTACTCATATATATAGAACAACCATTATTCTCTGATTTAAATGAATAACTGTCTCACATCAAACATGATCTAGATATAATGTTCATGCTCAACACTGACACCAAATAACAATTATTCAGGTCTAAAACTAACCCCGAAGGTAGATGTAGAGGTAGTGTGCCGACGGTGATCACATCGACCTTGGAACCATTCCCAACGTGCATTGTCACCTCGTCCTTAGCCAATCTTCGTTTAATCCGTAGCCCCTATTTCGAGTTGAAAATATGAGCAACAGAACCAGTATCAAATACCCAGGCGCTACTACGAGCATTAGTAAGGTACACATCAATAACATGTATATCAAATATACCTTTGTTCACTTTGCCATCCTTCTTATCCGCCAAATACTTGGGGCAGTTCCGTTTCCAGTGACTAGCCCCTTTGTAGTAGAAGCACTCAGTTTCAGGCTTGGGTCCAGACTTGGGCTTCTTCCCGGGAGTGACAACTTGCTTGCCATTCTTCTTGAAGTTCCCCTTCTTTCCCTTGCCCTTTTTCTTGAAACTAGTGGTCTTGTTAACCATCAACACTCAATCCTCTTTCTTGATGTCTACCTCCGCATCTTTGAGCATAGCAAAGAGCTCGGGAATTGTCTTATCCATCCCTTGCATATTATAGTTCATCACGAAGCCTTTGTAGCTTGGTGGCAGTGATTGAAGAACTCTGTCAATAGCACTATCATCAGTAAGATTAATTCCCAGCTAAGTCAAGTGGTTATGGTACCCAGACATTCTGAGTATGTGTTCACTGACAGAACTGTTCTCCTCCATCTTGCAGCTATAGAACTTGTTGGAGACTTCATATCTCTCAACTCGGACATTTGCTTGAAATATTAACTTCAACTCCTGGAACATCTCATATGGTCCATGACGTACAAAACGTCTTTGAAGTTCCGATTCTAAGCCGTAGAGTATGGCACACTGAACTATAGAGTAGTCATCAGACCGCGTCTGGGAGACGTTCAAACCGTCCACATTAGCGGGATGGGGCTTTTCACCTAGCGGTGCATCAAGGACATAATTCTTTTGTGCAGCAATGAGGATAATCCTCAAGTTACGGACCCAGTCCGTGTAGTTGCTACCATCATCTTTCAACTTAGCTTTCTCTAGGAACACACTAAAATTCAAGGGAATGGTAGCACGGGCCATTGATCTACAACATAGATATGCAAAAACTATCAGGACTAAGTTCATGATAAATTAAGTTCAATTAATCATATTACTTAAGAACTCCCACTTTGATAGACATCCCTCGAGTCATCTAAATGATCACGTGATCCATATCAACTAAACCATGTCCGATCATCACGTGAGATTGAGTAGTTTTCAATGGTGAACATCTCTATGTTGATCATATCTACTATATGATTCATGTTCGACCTTTCGGTCTCCAGTGTTCCGAGGCCATGTCTGTACATGCTAGGCTCGTCAAGTTTAACCCGAGTATTCCGCACGTGCAAAACTATCTTGCACCCGTTGTATGTGAACGTAGAGCTTATCACACCCGATCATCACGTGGTGTCTCGGCACAACAAATTGTCGCAACGGTGCATACTCAGGGAGAACACTTATACCTTGAAATTTTAGTGAGGGATGATCTTATAATGCTACCGCCGTACTAAGCAAAATAAGATGCATAACAGATAAACATCACATGCAATCAAAATATGTGACATGATATGGCCATCATCATCTTGTGTCTTTGATCTCCATCTCCAAAGCACCGTCATGATCTCCATCATCACCGGCTTGACACCTTGATCTCCATCGTAGGGTCGTTGTCGTCCCGCCAACTATTGCTTCTACAACTATCGCTAAGGCATAGTGATAAAGTAAAGTTACATGGCAATTGCATTTCATACAATAAAGCGACAACCATAAGGCTCCTGCCAGTTGCTGATAACTTTTACAAAACATGATCATCTCATCCAACAATGTATATCACATCATGTCTTGACCATATCACATCACAACACATGCCCTGTAAAAACAAGTTAGACATCCTCTACCTTGTTGTTGCAAGTTTACGTGGCTGCTACGGGCTTCTAGTAAGAACCGTTCTTACCTATGCATCAAAACCACAACGATGTTTCGTCAAGTTTGTTGTTTTAACCTTCAACAAGGACCGGCCGTAGTCAAATTCGATTCAACTAAAGTTTAAGAAACAGACACCCGCCAGCCACCTTTATGCAAAACTAGTTACATGTCTGTCGGTGGAACCAGTCTCATGAACGTGGTCATGTAAGGTTGGTCCGGGCCACTTCATCCAACAATATCGTCGAATCAAAATAAGACGCTGGTGGTAAGAAGTATGACTATCATCACCCACAACTCTTTGTGTTCTACTCGTGCATATCATCTACGCATAGACCTGGCTCTGATACCACTGTTGGGGAACGTAGCATGCAATTTCAAAAAAAAATCCTACGATCACGCAAGATCTATCTAGGAGATGCATAGCAATGAGAGGGGGAGAGTGTGTCCATGTACCCTCATAGACCGAAAGCGGAAGCGTTAGCTTAACGCGGTTGATGTAGTCGAATGTCTTCTTGATTCAACCAATCAAACACCGAACGTATGGCACCTCCGAGTTCTACACACGTTCAGCTCGTTGACGTTCCTCTAACTCTTGATCCAGCAAAGTGTTGAGGGAGAGTTTCGTCAGCATGACGGCGTGGTGACGGTGATGGTGAAGTGATCCGCGCAGGGCTTCGCCTAAGCACTACGATAATATGACCGGTGGAGTAAACGGTGGAGGGGGGTGCCGCACATGGCTAAGAACAATTGGTGTGTCTTAGAGGCGCCCCCCGCCCCCTTATATAAAGAAGGGAGAGGGAAGGAGGCCGGCCTAGGGGCACCCCAAGTGGGAGGAGTCCCACTTGGGCTCCTAGTCCAATTCGCCCTTCCTTTTATCGGCGGGGGAAAGGGGGGAGGAGAGGGAGAAGGAGAAGGAAAGGGGGGCGCCGCCCCCTCCCCTAGTCCAATTCGGACTCCTCCTTGGGGGGGGCGCCACCCTTGTGGGCTGCCTTGCCTCCCTCCTATGGCCCATAGGGCCCATAACTTCCCCCGGGGGGTTCTGGTAACCCCACCGGTACTCCGATACTTACCCGATACATTCCGAAACACTTCTGATGTCCGAATACTATCATCCAATATATCAATCTTTACCTCCAGGCCATTTCGAGACTCCTCGTCATGTCCTCGATCTCATCCGGGACTCCGAACAATCTTCGGTCACCAAAACACATAACTCATAATACAAATCGTCATCGACCGTTAAGCGTGTGGACCCTACGGGTTCGAGAACTATGTAGACATGACCGAGACATATCTCCGGTCAATAACCAACAATGGAACCTGGATGCTCATATTGGTTCCTACATATTCTACGAAGATCTTTATCGGTCAAACCGCAATGACAACATACGTCATTCCCTTTGTCATCGGTATGTTACTTGCCCGAGATTCGATTGTCGGTATCTTCATACCTAGTTCAATCTTGTTACTGGCAAGTCTCTTTACTCGTTCCGTAATACATCATCCCGCAACTAACTCATTAGTCACATTGCTTGCAAGGTTTATTGATGTGTATTACCGAGAGGGCCCAAAGATACCTCTCCAATACTCGGAGTGGCAAATCCTAATCTTGATCTATGCCAACCCAACAAAGACCTTTGGAGATACCTGTAGGGCATCTTTATGATCACCCAATTACGTTGTGACGTTTTATAGAACACAAGGTATTCCTCCGGTATTCGGGAGTTGCATAATCTCATAGTCAAAGGAATATGTATAAGTCATGAAGAAAGCAATAGCAATAAAACTTAACGATCATTATGCTAAGCTAACGGATGGGTCTTGTCCATCACATCATTCTCCTAATGATGTGATCCCGTTGATCAAATGACAATACATATCTATGGTTAGGAAACTTAACCATCTTTGATTAACGAGCTAGTCTAGTAGAGGCATACTAGGGACACTGTGTTTTGTCTATGTATTCACACATGTATCAAGTTTCCGGTTAATGCAATTCTAGCATGAATAATAAACATTTATCATGATATAAGGAAATATAAATAACAACTTTATTATTGCCTCTAGGGCATATTTCCTTCAATATGTACAAGTAGCTATGTGTTAGATCTCTCTCTCTCTCTCATGTTTTTGATTTGGCACGATATTGATGTACCGCGAGCTTTGTTACTATAGTTGGATCATATGGTGCCCCCCCCCTCTACCTTCTTGTGATGAATTGAGTTTTACCTTTGAGGTTTCACTATTATCGGATTGAATACTTTTATGGATTTGAGAACACTTGATGTATGTCTTGCGTGGGATACCCGTGGTGACAATGGGGTGTTCTATTGATTCACTTGATGTTTTTGCACCCAACTCGTGGATTCTCGAGGTGGCATTGGGGCAATCTATGCATAGGGTTTGATGCATGTTTTCGTTCTTGTTTCTCCGGTAGGAATCTTGGGGCACTCTTTGAGGTTCTTTGTGTTGGATCGAATATTATGAATCTGAAGTTGTTTGATGCATATCGCATAATTGACCCACAAATACTTGTGGCGACATTGGAGTATCTAGGTGACATTAGGGTTGATTGATGTGTGTCATATGGTGTTATTTTACTACGAACTCTAGGGCTGTTTGTGACACTTATAGGAATAGCTCAATGGATTGATAGGAAAGAATAATTTTGAGGTAGTTTTGTACCCTACAAGCAATTTCATCTTATGTTCTCTGCGATAGGAACTTTGTAGTGACTTTTGTTGCACGCCGAGGGATAGCCATATGATCTAACTATGTTATCATTGTTGAGAGAACTTGCACTAGTGAAAGTATGAACCCTAGGCCTTGTTTTCAATCATTGCAATACCGTTTTTACTCACTTTTGTTACTTGCTACCTTGCTGTATTTATATTTTCAGATTACAAAAACCTATATCTACCATCCATATTACACTTGTATCACCATCTCTTCGCCGAACTAGTGCACCTATACAATTTACCATTGTATTGGGTGTGTTGGGGACACAAGAGACTCCTTGTTATTTGGTTGCAGGGTTATTTAATTGCTACTGTCCTACAAAACTCTACATTTGGAGGCCCAACAACGTCTACAATAAGAAGGTTGCGTAGTAGACATCAAGCTCTTTTCTGGCGCCGTTGCCGGGGAGGTGAGTGCTTGAAGGTATATCCTTAGATCTTGCAATCGAATCTTTTAGTTTCTTGTTTTATCACTAGTTTAGTCTATAAAAGAATACTAAAAAATGGAATTGAGGTTGCCTCATATGCTTCATCTTTTTAATGTCTTTCGTGAAAATGATGGAAAGGAAAATTGTGCTCAAGTGTTAGAAGAAGAAGTCTATAAAATGTTTGGCACTAAATCTTTGAATAATGAGCATGATTGCAATGTTGTTAGTGTGAATTATTTGAATATCCATGATGCAATTGATATGCAAAGCTACAAGCTTGGGGATGCTATGTTTGATGAAGATGATATTGTTAGTCCCCCAAGTTTTGATGAGCAAATTTATTTTGATAAAAGCATGCCTCCTATTTATGATGATTATATTGATGAAAGTGGGTGTGGAAGAGTGTCAACTTTAGGAAGTAATGATCCACTATTTTGGAGGGTGCTGAATCTTATAATGATTATGAAAGTGGATTTGGAGAGGTCATGACTTTATTTAGTGATGAATCCACTATTTCGGAAGAGGTTCCAATTGATTATGAGAACAAAGTTGCTATCTATGATGATTATTTTGATGGCATGTATGCTATAAAGAATAATGATAACCATGAAACTGGTCATCTTGATTTTAATTTTCAATTGGATTATGCCTCACATGATAGTTATTTTGTTGAGTTTGCTCCCACAACTATTCATGACAAGAAATTTGCTTATATGGAGAGTGATAAAAGTTATATGCTTATGCATCATGAAAAGAGTGATTTATGTGATAGTTATATTGTTGAATTCAGTCCTGATGCTACTGAAAATTATTATGAGAGAGGACCATATGCTTTTACATATTGCAATAATATCAAGTTTCCTCTCTTCATGTTGAAAATCTTGAAGTTTTGCTTGTTTTACCTTCCTATGCTAGTTGATTCTTGTTCCCATAAATTATTTTCTCACAAAATCCCTAGGCACAGGAAGTGGGTTAGACTTAAATGTGCTAGTCATATGCTTTTTGATGCTCTCTTTATGTTTTAATTCTTATCTTTAATGTGAGCATCATTGAAATCATCATGACTAGCTTAAAAGGCATTAAAGAAAAGCGCTTGTTACGGACAACCCAATATTTACCCATACTGTTTTTGTGTGTTCACATGATTATGCTACTGTAGTAATTATGTTTTATAGCTTTTGTTTCAATAAAGTGCCAAGTAAAGCCTTTGGGATAGTGTGGATGATAGTTGACTTGATTCTGTGCAAAAACAGAAACCTTTGCTCTCAGTCCAGAAATTTGTAAATTCACTGGAACATGATTTTGATATAATTTTTTTACAAAAGATTGATATACAAATTTCCTAGGTTTTCCTAATTTTTAGAATTTTTAGAGTTACAGAAGTATACGAAGTTTTCGGACTGCTAAAGACTGTTCTGTTTTTAACAGATTCTGTTTTCAATGCAAAGTTTGCTTGCTTTCTACTTTCTATGGCTTATATTGGCCAATATAAATTGTAGAAATGATATGGTACAGTAGGAATTGTTTGAGAACAATTATGAATCTTGTCTTTAACAGTACCTAAGTGGTGATTTGCTTTATTATACTAACGAAGCTTACGAGTTTTCTGTTGAGTTTTGTGTTGTGAAGTTTTCAAGTTTTGGGTAAAGTTTTGATGGACTACTGAATAAGGAGTGGCAAGAGCCTAAGCTTGGGGATGACCAAGGCACCCCAAGGTAATATTCAAGGACAACCGAGAGCCTAAGCTTGGGGATGCCCCGGATGGCATCCCCTCTTTGTCTTCAATTCATCGGTAAATTTACTTGAGGCTATATTTTTATTCACCACATGATATGTGTTTTGCTTGGAGCATCATTTTCTTTTGTTGAGATTTGCTTGTTGTTTGAATAAAAGTACTTAAGATCTGAAATTTTATTTATGAGAGAGAGTCTTTGCGCAGCTACATAATTATTCAACTACTCATTGATTTTCACTTATATCTTTTTTGAGTAGTTTGTCACTAGCAAGAGGGATATAATTAAAACTTTCATATAAAGTGCATTGAATACTATGAGAAGTTTGATTCCTTGCATATTATTTTGAGATATAAAGATGGTGATATTAGAGACATGCTAGTAAGTAATTGTGTATTAGTACAAATACTTGTGTTAAAGTTTGTGATTCCCGTAGCATGCACGTATGGTGAACCGTTAAGATGAAGTCGGAGCATGATTTATTTATTGATTGTCTTCCTTATGAGCGGCGGTCGGGGACGAGCGATGGTCTTTTCCTACCTATCTGTCCCCCTAGGAGCATGTGTGTAGTACTTTGTTTCAATGACTAACAGATTTTGCAATAAGTATGTGAGTTCTTTATGACTAATGTTGAGTCCATGGATTATACGTACTCTCACCCTTCCACCATTGCTAGCCTCTCTAGTACAGCATAACTTTCGCCGGTACCATACACCCACCATATACCTTCCTCAAAACAGCCACCATACCTACCTATTATGGCATTTCCATAGCCATTCCTAGATATATTGCCATGCAACTTCCACCGTTCCGTTTATTATGACACATACCATCATTGTCATATTGCTTTGCATGATCATGTAGTTGGCATAGTATTTGTGGCAAAGCCACGGTTCATATTTTTTATACATGTCACTCTTGATCATTGCACATCCTGGTACACCGCCGGAGGCATTCATATAGAGTCATACCTTTGTTCTAGTATCAAATTGTAATTTTGAGTTGTAAGTAAATAAAAGTGTGATGATCATCATTATTAGAACATTGTCCCATGTGAGGTTATCAAAATAAAAGAGGCCAAAGAAGCCCAAATAAACAAAGAGGCCAAAGAAGCCCACCAAAAAAAGAGTTATAAAAAATGAGAGAAAAGAGAGAAGGGACAATGTTACTATCCTTTTTCCACACTTGTGCTTCAAAGTAGCACCATGATCTTCATGATAGAGAGTCTCCTATATTGTCACTTTCATATACTAGTGTGAATTTTCATTATAGAACTTGGCTTGTATATCCCAATGATGGGCTTGCTCAAATTGCCCCAGGTCTTCGTGAGCAAGCGAGTTGGATACACACCCACTTAGTTTCTTTTGAGCTTTCATACACTTATAGCTCTAGTGCATCCGTTGCATGGCAATCCCTACTCACTCACATTGATATCTATTGATGGGCATCTCCATAGCCCGTTGATACGTCTAGTTGATGTGAGACTATCTCCTTATTTTTGTCTTCTCCACAACCACCATATTCTATTCCACCTATAGTGCTATATCCATATATTTTGTGTGATGAATATGGAACATAGCCAGACTATATGATTTTGTAGGGATAACTTTCTTTGGCCATGTATTTTGAGAAGACATGATTGCTTTATTAGTATGCTTGAAGTATTATTGTTTTATGTCAATATTAAACTTTTATTTTTAATCTTATGGATCTGAACATTCATGCCACAATAAAAAAAACTTCTTTTATAAATATGCTAGGTAGCATTCACACTTCATAAATTCTTTCTTTTATCATTTACCTACTCGAGCACGAGCAGGAATTAAGCTTGGGGATGCTGATACGTCTCCAATGTATCTATAATTTATGAAGTATTCATGCCATGTTTACAACAATTTTATATGGTTTTGGTATGATTTGATTAGAACTAACCCGGACCGACGCTGCTTTCAGCAGAACTACCGTGGTGTCATTTTGTGTGCAGAAATTAAAGTTCTCGGAACGGGCTGAAAATTTACGGTGATTTTTTATGGACAAAAGAGACCCCTGAAGCACAAGAGCTGGACTAGAAGCTTCACGAGGAAGCCACAAGCCAGGGGGCGCACCCACTACCTAGGGCGCGCCCCCACGACTTGTCGCTGCCTCGTGGACCCCCTGACGTGAAACCGACGCCAAAAATTCCTATAAATATAGAAACCCCCGAAAAGAAACCTAGATCGGGAGTTCCGCCGCCGCAAGCCTCTGTACCCACCAAAATCCAATCTGGACCCCATTCCGGCACCCTGTCGGAGAGGGAAATCATCACCGGTGGCCATCTTCATCATCCCGGCGGTCTCCATGACGAGGAGGGAGTAGTTCACCCTCGGGGCTGAGGGTATGTACCAGTAGCTATGTGTTTGATCTCTCTCTCTTTCTCAATCTCTCTCATGTTCTTGATTTGGCACGATCTTGATGTACCGCGAGCTTTGCTACTATAGTTGGATCATATGGTGATTCTCCCCCTCTACCTTCTTGTGATGAATTGAGTTTTACCTTTGAGGTTTCACTATTATCGGGTTGAATACTTTTATGGATTTTAGAACACTTGATGTATGTCTTGCGTGGGATACCCTGGTGACAATGGGGTGTTCTATTGATTCACTTGATGTATGTTTTGGCACTCAACTCGCGGATTCCCGAGGTGACATTGGGGTAATCTATGCATAGGGGTTGATGCATGTTTTCGTCCTTGTTTCTCCGGTAGGAATCTTGGGGCACTCTTTGAGGTTCTTTGTGTTGGATCAAATATTTTGAATCTGAAGTTGTTTGATGCATATCGTATAATTGACCCACGAATACTTTTGGTGACATTGGAGTATCTAGGTGACGTTAGGGTTGATTGATGTGTGTCATATGATGTTATTTTACTACGAACTCTAGGGCTGTTTGTGACACTTATAGTAATAGCTCAATGGATTGATCGGAAAGAATAACTTTGAGGTGGTTTCGTACCCTACAAGCAATTTCATCTTATGTTCTCCGCGATAGAAACTTTGGAGTGACTTCTGTTGCACGTTGAGGGATAGCCATATGATCTAATTATGTTATCATTGTTGAGAGAACTTGCACTAGTGAAAGTATGAACCCTAGGCCTTGTTTTCAATCATTGCAATACCGTTTTTGCTCACTTTTGTTACTTGCTACCTTGCTGTTTTTATATTTTCATATTACAAAAACCTATATCTACCATCCATATTACACTTGTATCACCATCTCTTCGCCGAACTAGTGCACCTATACAATTTACCATTGTATTGAGTGTGTTGGGGACACAAGAGACTCCTTGTTATTTGGTTGCAGGGTTGTTTGAGAGAGACCATCTTCATCCTACGCCTCCACGGATTGATAAACCTTAGGTCATCCACTTGAGGGAAATTTGCCATTGTCCTACAAAACTCTGCACTTGGAGGCCCAACAATGTCTACAAGAAGAAGGTTGCGTAGTAGACATCAGGCCTCACCTGTCAATGAGTAAATGGTCATCTTCCCATCTCTATTTCTCTGAGGCATTTCATGAAACATCTTCGAGACGACCCTCGGGGAGCTCTTTCTTGCAGCCATGGCGATGAGCTTGATGCAGATGGACGGACCACTCCGTCGTGGCGAGCACGCCGACGAGCTAGCTGCTCTTGTTCCCGAGTTATGCGCCAGCCAGCGCGAGCATGCACGCGCAAGTGAGGCAGTGGCTGCCGGAGCATAGGGCAACATGCGGTGATCAGGGGAGGCCGCGTGGAGGAGCTGGGTGACCTTGAGACGCCCGCGTACGCAGCACTCGCCGTGCACCGCGCCCACCACGCGCCCACGGCCTCCCTGCCGTAGATGGCCACCAGGACGTCGATGACTCACTCGTGGCCACGGCCGGACATGCCCTCCATGGCACGCGCCAGCACGAGCGCAACCAGGGCCTCCCTGCGCACCAGTGCAGCGTCGCCGGCCGGGCCATCCTTCCTGTGCCACATCTGGTCGCCTGGGAGGAGCATGCTGCTCTCCACGATGGCACCAGCCGCTGTACGTGGACGTCGGAGCCGAGGAAGAATGAAGTGGCTGCCGGCCGCACGGGAACGGGGTCCGGCGAAGGGAGGCGAGGATCTGTCGCCGATTAAGTAGGGACGGAAGGCGGTCGACGAGATCCGGTGACTGGAGGCAGATGCGGGGACGCGCCACGACGGCTCCCTCATTGGATCAGGTGACGGGGCGGAGAGGATGGGGAAGTGAGCCGTCCAGCCTCCACTACCCGGCGGCAGCGCACTGTGGAAGAGGGGCTCATGGAAGAGATAGATCGGGAGGAAGAAGAAAAGAGATGGGAGGCTGACAGGTTGGACCCATGTCCAGCTTGGCATATTTGTCCACATATGCATGCCAACTCAGCCTGACAGGTGGACCCAACCTGTCAGGTCCGCTGTTTTCACGAGCTCAACTGACGATTAGTGCTCCGTGTTATTGATTAGGAAAAGAATTGGTGGTTTTTGTGCCCTGACTCAAATGTGGTATCAAGCTATTACCCTAGCCCTAACTGTGGTGGTTTCGGGTAAATAACTCGAGCCTTGGACCTTTGAAAAAGCATCTTGAGAAGAAGCTTTCCACTATGAGAGGCGAGTTTCTGTTAATCTAATGTTCCATATGTTTGTTGTACTGCTTGGAGCATGGACCTTTGGCCTTTTTCCATTTATATTATTAATCGATTCCTTACGGAAATTTAGTCCAGACTGTCTTAGGTGTAGCCACTAACGATATCATTTCAGCCAAAGTGGTCAATGATGCCTTTGTATTCTCTGATTTTCAGCAAAGTGGGATTCCAAGTCTGCAAACACAATAGAAATAAGGCATGGAGCAAGAGCTCTGTTGGGCATCCTTTGCAGTTTTCTTGTCAGGTTCCGTTCTTAATGCCAATCATAGCAGTACAATGCAGTTCCCAATGTCATTTCATAAGCGATGCATTAGGGTGCTTTGTTCCATTATGAACTGATAATAATTAAGAGCATAGTAAGGTAACAATAATCTGGGTTATAGTAGAATATAGATGTGGTATGGTTGTACGAATAAAATGCAGAGTTCAGAAATGAACTAAAATCTGAGAGGAGGAAGTGATAGGCTTATTTTTCAGTTAGAAAAATATGTGTACTATAGCATCATATATTGAGGTAATCACATGTATTTTTCTCGCCACCTTCATGTTTTATACATCGTTTATATACGCATAAAGTACACCCACATAAGCTAAAGTTTGTAGTGTCAGCAGTAAATAGGGGAAAACTAAGTAGTATGGGTAGAAAATTAAGAGCTTATGAAAAGAACAGTATTTATATTACATGGTAAGAATGACAGTTTAGTTTTATGCAGATGTGTGAAAACACCCCATTATCATGCAAATAGTACCAGGTTCAGAGCTTTGATTATGGCGGTTATAAACCGAAAACAATCCGTCCTATAATTTAGTATACAAAGAGCATTCCGGTCAGAATTACTCCAATTAGAATTCTAGCTGCCAGCATATATCTAATTGGTCCCAGATTAAAAATCTCAATTGTTAATCTCTGAAATATAGTACGCACTTGACTGAAACATAGAGCGTGTGTAGTGTTGCTCTGTCAGGACTTGTTTGTATGCATTCCTAAATAGTGTACAAGTGGGAGCTAAACTGGAGCTTGCTGCTTGTGAGGTCTCAGCCATAAACATGTATTATGACCATTGTTTATCCGGTGAAGTGCCTAAAATTTAGTACCACAATTTAGGATTACACTTGACCTTTTTTTGTAGAGAAACATGAGTACTGTAGTAGCATATGTTCAGATTTAGGCCTTTTGACGATAGGAGGCTGTAGCAAATGCTAAACCATGCTCAATAAACCTTATGTATAGATGCATGTCAGTTACATAAACACATGTGCCTTTGGTTGAGTTTAAATATAATTCTACAATAGTATATAAGTACCATCACTCTTAACATCATAGAACAATTCTAGACCTAGCCTATGTATATACATATATAAGTGTTTCCTTACATGCGTGATTGAATTCTTAATACATGCACGAAGAGCCTTCTGTCATTTATGTTTATAATCGATTCCTTCCAGCAAAGTTGTGTTCTTCTGAACTGACATAGTGCCATGCATACAAGATACATATATAGATTGTTGGAACTAAAAATCATAGCCTCAATTACTTTTGAAGCATAATAGTGTCTTCAATGTATTTTATCTGTCCACTTTTAAAATACTTATTTCCTATGTCGATACTATTAATACATTCCTTGGTTTATATCTTCTCTAAAATGTTCATTCTTTATTGTCCCATACACACACTGCACAATCTCCGAGAGTTTCTAAACTCATTAATTTGTGGACCACATGGATTCCAAAACATGTCGATGCGTTCAGATGCAAGTTCAGCTAATTGGACAAAGTTTGTCCAAGCAGCAAAGATTAAAAAAGGGTGGCATCCGTGTCTTTGTTTTTGAAGGCAAAGAAGGCACGTTGTGAGCCACTATGCACAACCTTTCATAAGGTCAATTAATAATTTTTTTTGCTGACAGCAAACAGTCTTAAACATATCCAGCTATCAACGCACATTAGTAACCTCAACCAGAAGCCAACAGAACAAGGATATCTATAAGATATAGCTAGCTATTTACTCCCTGTATAAACGAATATAAGATCTTTTAGATCACTAAAGTAGTTTGGTTTTTAAAGGCAATGTAAATAAGCTATTGCAACTACCTTCGTAGCTTTTCTTCTATCGAGCTTCCCATGCTATTACTATGATGGATATGCATGAACCAATTATTTAGAAAGATATCATATTATGCCTGAACCATGATGTTATCAGGGATGTATAAATATGTCATCTAAGTATCTCCTTCCATACTATTTAAATAAACGACATATGCCTGATTATGTATAAAGATGCCACATAAATACCAGCTTTCGCAATGGTTCCAATGCTTGGTTTGCTTTGGCTACTTGCACAAGGGACACAATGGGTCGCTAATGACAGCTCGCTGAAAACAACTACCATTTTTTTCTTCCAGCAAATAAATGCTTTTCTCTGTGTAACTAAGATTGATTTCCTGCTCCTTCATTCTAGAATATTAATCCGCAGAAACGGAAACACAAGGTCAATTCCGAGGTGAGGGTTGCGTTGTCAATAATGTTATCCAAACTTACTATCTGTTGTGATACTCCTGCTTTGTATATTTGATTTTATAGATTATATATATTCTCTCGAACATCTTTGTCACCCGTCATTAAAAAATAAGAATAGTAATCCAACTAAAAATAGATGCCTAACTTATGTACACTGCATGTTATACATTTGAAAAATTAGAGCTGGCTACATATACTTTTTATTAGTTTGCTACTAATTTTCTAAACCTGTAATATGTTATATAGTCAAACCTTTACACCCCTTCTTGCAAAATTATTATGAGTTATTTCTTATTTCTCTTTTCAGTTCATGGATTTGACCTTGCTACAAGTAACGTTGCCAGATCCTGATGTTCCCGCACAATCCTCCGGCAACTTAACAATGTCATGGATTTCTCAGACCATACTTTCCTTTTGCATCTCAGGGTAATCTGCGTCTTCACACCAAATTGGTCCTCAAGCGGAAGTACATGACTACATGAACACATGAAATCGCATTGTTAATATGCATTATGTTATTCTATGATGAATTCGGGAGGGATTTTGTACACCCCGGGGCAGGTACAAGACTCCCGTATGTTGTGAGCTCCCAAACATAGTAGACTTTGTTTTTCAGGATGATACCCCCCCAGCAGACCAACACAATAAGGACATTTTCCAACAAGAAATTAATTTGAATGAGAGTTGCTGGTAAAGGATGGTGTGGATGATGAATAGATGAGGAAGTCGATTTGCACTGCTCAGAACACAAAGGACCATAGGGTGTACTATATGCTTGAAACACCATGATACGTCTCCAACGTATCTATAATTTTTGATTGTTCCATGCTATTATATTATCCATCTTGGATGTTTTATATGCATTTATATGCTATTTTATATTATTTTTTGGACTAACCTATTAACCTAGAGCCCAGTGCCAGTTTCTGTTTTCCTCTTGTTTTTGAGTTTTGCAGAAAAGGAATATCAAACGGAGTCCAAACGAGCTGAAAATTTACGGAGAATATTTTTGGAAAATATAAAAAATACTGGAACGAAAAGATATCGGAGAGGAGTCCCAAGGCCACCACAAGGGTGGAGGGCGCCCCCATGCCTTGTCGTCGCCTCGTGGGCCCCCCCGACGTGAAACCGACGCCAATAATTCCTATAAATCCAGAAACCCCCAGAAAGAAACCTAGATCGGGAGTTCCGCCGCCGCAAGCCTCCGTAGCCACCAAAAACCAATCTAGACCCCGTTCTGGCACCCTACTGGAGGGGGAATCCATCATCGGTGGCCATCTTCACCATCCGGCGGTCTCCATGACGAGGAGGGAGTAGTTCACCCTCGGGGCTGAGGGTATGTACCAGTATCTATGTGTTTGATATCTCTCTCTCTCTCTCTCTCTCTCTCTCTCTCTCGTGTTCTTGATATGGCACGATCTTGATGTAACGCGAGCTTTGCTACTATAGTTGGATCATATGGTGTTTCTCCTCTTCTATCTCCTTGTGATGAATTTAGTCTTTTCCTTTGAGGTTTTGTTATGTCGGATTGAATCTTTGGATGTGAGAACACTTGATGTATGTCTTGTGATGGGATATCCGTGGTGACAATGGGATGTTCTGTTGATCCAATTGATGTATGTTTTGGTTATCAACTTGCGGATTCCCGTGGTGACATTGGGGTAATCTATGCATAGGGGTTGATGCACGTTTTCATATTCCTTTCTCCGGTAGAAATATCGGGATGCTCATGAAGTTCTTCGTGTTGGGTTGAATACTATGAATCTGAAGTTGTTTGATGCATGTCATATAATTGACCCACGGATACTTGTGGTGACATTGGAGTATCTAGGTGACATTAGGGTTGATTGATGTGAGTCATATGGTGTTATTTTACTACGAACTCTAGGGCTATTTGTGACACTTATAGGAATAGCTTAATGGATTGATCGAAAAGAATAACTTTCAGGTGGTTTCGTACCCTACAAGCAATTTCATCTTATGTTCTCCGTGATAGGAACTTTGGAGTGACTTTTGTCGCATGTTGAGGGATTGTTATATGATCTAATTATGTTATCATTGTTGAGAGAACTTGCACTAGTGAAAGTATGAACCCTAGGCCTTGTTTCCAAGCATTGCAATACCGTTTTGCCTCACTTTTGTTACTTGCTACCTTGCTGTTTTTATATTTTCAGATTACAAAAACATATATCTACCATCCATATTGCACTTGTATCACCATCTCTTCGCCGAACTAGTGCACCTATACAATTTACCATTTTATTGGGTGTGTTGGGGACACAAGAGACTCTTTGTTATTTGGTTGCAGGGATGTTTGAGAGAGACCATCTTCATCCTACGCTTCCCATGGATTGATAAATCTTAGGTCATCCACTTGAGGGAAATTTGTGTTGGAAATATGCCCTAGAGGCAATAATAAAATGGTTATTATTATATTTCCTTGTTCATGATAATTGTCTATTATTCATGCTATAATTGTATTAACTGGAAACCGTAATACATGTGTGAATACATAGACCACAACATGTCCCTAGTAAGCCTCTAGTTGACTAGCTCGTTGATCAATAGATGGTTATGGTTTCCTGACCATGGACATTGGATGTCATTGATAACGGGATCACGTCATTAGGAGAATGATGCGATGGACAAGACCCAATCCTAAGCATAGCACAAGATCGTGTAGTTCGTTTGCTAGAGCTTTTCTAATGTCAAGTATCATTTCCTTAGACCATGAGATTGTGCAACTCCCGGATACCGTAGGAATGCTTTGGGTGTACCAAACATCACAACGTAACTGGGTGGCTATAAAGGTGCACTACAGGTATCTCCGAAAGTGTCTGTTGGGTTGGCACGAATCGAGACTGGGATTTGTCACTCCGTATGACAGAGAGGTATCTCTGGGCCCACTCGGTAATGCTTCATCATAATGAGCTCAATGTGACTAAGGAGTTAGTCACGGGATCATGCATTACGGTACGAGTAAAGTGACTTGTCGGTAACGAGATTGAACGAGGTATTGGGATACCGACGATCGAATCTCGGGCAAGTAAGGTACCGATTGCCAAAGGGAATTGTATACGGGATTGATTGAATCCTCGACATCGTGGTTCATCCGATGAGATCATCGTGGAACATGTGGGAGCCAACATGGGTATCCAGATCCCGCTGTTGGTTATTGACCGGAGAGTCGTCTCGGTCATGTCTGCATGTCTCCCGAACCCGTAGGGTCTACACACTTAAGGATCGGTGATGCTAGGGTTGTAGAGATATTAGTATGCAGTAACCCGAAAGTTGTTTGGAGTCCCGGATGAGATCCCGGACGTCACGAGGAGTTCCGGAATGGTCCGGAGGTAAAGATTTATATATGGGAAGTCTTATTTTGGTCGCCGGAAAAGTTTCGCGCATTATCGGTATTGTACCGGGAGTGCCGAAAGGGGTCCGGGGGTCCACCAAGGGGGTCCACCTGCCCCGGGGGGCCACATGGGCTGTAGGGGTGTGCGCCTTGGCCTATATGGGCCAAGGGCACCAGCCCCAAGAGGCCCATGCGCCAAGATGCACTCCTCTCTCGTTGCTAGATGACTCCATAGATTGATCTTGGTGATGCGTAGAATTTTTTTGAATTATTGCTACGTTCCCCAACAGTGGCATCATGAGCCAGGTCTATGCGTAGATTCTATGCACGAGTAGAACACAAAGTAGTTGTGGGCGATGATTTGTTCAATTTGCTTGCCGTTACTAGTCTTATCTTGATTCGGCGGCATTGTGGGATGAAGCGGCCCGGACCGACCTTACACGTACTCTTACGTGAGACAGGTTCCACCGACTGACATGCACTTGATGCGTAAGGTGGCTAGCGGGTGTCTGTCTCTCCCACTTTAGTCGGATCGGATTCGATGAAAAGGGTCCTTATGAAGGGTAAATAGAAATTGGCATATCACCGTTGTGGCTTTTGCGTAGGTAAGAAACGTTCTTGCTAGAAACCCATAGCAGCCACGTAAAACATGCAACAACAATTAGAGGACGTCTAACTTGTTTTTGCAGGGTATGCTATGTGATGTGATATGGCCAAAAGGATGTGATGAATTATATATGTGATGTATGAGATTGATCATGTTCTTGTAATTGGAATCACGACTTGCATGTCGATGAATATGACAACCGGCAGGAGCCATAGGAGTTATCTTAATTCATTGTATGACCTGCGTGTCAATGAAAACGCCATGTAATTACTTTACTTTATTGCTAACCGTTAGCCATAGTAGTAGAAGTAATAGTTGGCGAGACAACTTCATGAAGACACAATGATGGAGATCATGGTGTCATGACCGGTGACGAAGGTGATCATGCCGCGCCTCGAAGATGGAGATCAAAAGGCGCAAGATGATATTGGCCATTTCATGTCACTTTATGATTTGCATGTGATGTTTGTCATGTTTACATCTTATTTGCTTAGAACGACGGTAGCATAAATAAGATGACCCCTCACTAAAATTTCAAGAGATGTGTTCCCCCTAACTGTGCACCGTTGCGAAGGTTCGTTGTTTCGAAGCACCACGTGATGATCGGGTGTGATAGATTCTAATGTTCGCATACAACGGGTGTTGACGAGCCTAGCATGTACAGACATGGCCTCGGAACACAAGCAAAACACTTAGGTTGACTTGACGAGCCTAGCATGTACAGACATGGCCTCGGAACACAAGAGACCGAAAGGTCGAACATGAGTCGTATAGTAGTTACGATCAACATGGAGATGTTCACCGATGATGACTAGTCCGTCTCACGTGATGATCGGACACGGCCTAGTCGATTCGGATCATGTATCACTTAGATGACTAGAGGGATGTCTATCTAAGTGGGAGTTCATTAAATAATCAGATGAACTTAATTATCATGAACATAGTCAAAAGGTCTTTGCAAATAATGTCGTAGCTTACGCTTTAGATATGTTCCTAGAGAAAATTTAGTTGAAAGTTGATAGTAGCAATTATGCGGACTGGGTCCGTAAACTGAGGATTGTCCTCATTGCTGCACAGAAGGCTTATGTCCTTAATGCACCGCTCGGTGTGCTGAACCTCGAGCGTCATTTGTGGATGTTGCGAACATCTGACATACATGTTTTGATGACTACGTGATAGTTCAGTGCGTAAGGTTGAACGGTTTAGAATTGAGGCACCAAAGACATTTTGAAACGTCGCGGAACATATGAGATGTTCCAAGAGCTGAAATTGGGATTTTAGGCTCGTGCCCACGTCAAGAGGTATGAGACCTCTGACAATTTTCTTAAACCTGCAAACTAAGGGAGAAAAGCTCAACCGTTGAGCATGTGCTCAGATTGTCTGAGTACTACAATCGCTTGAATCGAGTGGGAGTTAATCTTCCAGATGAGATAGTGATGGTTCTCCAAAGTCACTGCCACCAAGCTACTAGAGCTTCGTGATGAACTATAACAAATCAGGGATAGATATGATGATCCTTGAGCTATTCGCGATGTTTGACACCACGAAAGTAGAAATCAAGTAGGAGCATCAATTGTTGATGGTTAGTAAAACCACTAGTTTCAAGAAGGGCAAGGGAAAGAAGGGATACTTCATCAAACGGCAAATCAGTTGCTGCTCTAGTGAAGAAACCCAAGGTTGAACCCAAACCCGAGACTAAGTGCTTCTGTAATGAGGGGAATGGTCACTGAAGCAGAACTACCCTAGATACTTGGTAGATGAGAAGGTAGGCAAGGTCGACAGAAGTATATTGGATATACATTATATTAATGTGTACTTTACTAGTACTCCTAGTAGCACCAGGGTATTAGATACCGGTTCGGTTGCTAAGTGTTGGTAACTCGAAATAAAAGGCTACGGAATAAACGGAGACTAGCTAAAGGTGAGATGACGATATGTGTTGGAAGTGTTTCCAAGGTTGATGTGATTAAGCATCGCACGCTCCCTCTACCATCGAGATTGGTGTTAAACCTAGATAATTGTTATTTGGTGTTTGCGTTGAGCATAGACATGATTGGATTATGTTTATCGCAATACGGTTATTCATTTAAGGAGAATAATGGTTACTCTGTCTATTTGAATAATACCTTCAATGGTCTTGCACCTAAAATGAATGGTTCATTGAATCTCTATCGTAGTGATACACATGTTCATGCCAAAAGATATAAAATAGTAATGATAGTACCACATACTTGTGGCACTGCCATTTGAGTCATATTGGTATCAAACGCATGAAGAAGCTCCATGTTGATGGATCTTTGGACTCACTCGTTTTTGAAAAGATTGAGACATGCGAACCATGTCTATTGGTAGATATGCATGAAGAAACTCCATACAGATGGATCGTTTGGACTCACTTGATTTAGAATCACTTGAGACATGCAAATCATAACACATGGGAAGGATGACTGAAAGGCCTCGTTTTCAGTAAGATGGAACAAGAAAGCAACTTGTTGGAAGTAATACATTTTCATGTGTGCAGTCCAATGAGTGCTGAGGCACGTAGTGGATATCGTTATGTTCTTACTTCACAAATGATTTGAGTAGATGCTGAGAATATTTACTTGATGAAACACAAGTCTGAATTATTGAAAGGTTCAAGTAATTTCAGAGTGAAGTTGAAGATCGTCGTGACAAGAGGATAAAATGTCTGTGATATGATCATAGAGATGAATATCTGAGTTACGAGTTTGGCACACAATTAAGAAATTGTGGAAATTGTTTCACGACTAATACCACCTGGAACACCATATTGTGATGGTGTGTCCGAACATCATAACTGCACCCTATTGGATATGGTGCATACCATGATGTCTCTTATCGAATTACAACTATCGTTTATGGGTTAGGCATTAGAGACAACCGCATTCACTCCAAATAGGGCACCACGCAATTCCGTTGAGACGACACCGTATGAACAATGGTTTAGAGAAACCTAAGCTGTCGTTTCTTAAAGTCTGGGGCTGCGACGCTTATGTGAAAAAGTTTCAGGCTGATAAGCTCGAACCCAAAGCGGATAAATGCATCTTCATAGAATACCCAAAACAGTTGGGTATACCTCCTATTTCAGATCTGGAAGCAAAGTGATTGTTTCTAGAAACGGGTCATTCTTGAGGAAAAGTTTCTCTCGAAAGAATTGAGTGGGAGGATGGTGGAGACTTGATGAGGTTATTGAACCATGACTTCAACTAGTGTGTAGCAGGGCACAGGAAGTTGTTCCTGTGGCACCTACACCAATTGAAGTGGAAGCTTATGATAGTGATCATGAAACTTCAGATCAAGTCACTACCAAACCTCATAGGACGACAAGGATGCGTACTACTTCAGAGTGGTACGTAATCCTGTCTTGGAAGTCATGTTGCTAGACAACAATGAACCTATGAGCTATGGAGAAGCGATGGTGGGCCCGGATTCCGACGAATGGCTTGAGGCCATAAAACCGAGAGGATCCATGTATGAAAACAAAGTATAGACTTTGAAAGAACTACTTGATGGTTGTAAGGCTGTTGGGTACACATGGATTTTAAAAGGGAAGACAGACAATGATGGTAAGTGTCACCATTAAGAAAGCTCGACTTGTCGTTAAGATGTTGTCCGACAAGTTCAAGGAGTTGACTACGATGAGATTTTCTCACTCATAGCGATGCTAAGAGTCTGTTGGAATTATATTAGCAGTTACTGCATTATTTATGAAATCTTGCAGATAGGATGTCAAAACATTGTTTCCTCGACGATTTTCTTGAGGAAAGGTTGTATGTGATACAACCAGAAGGTTTTGTCAATCCTGAAAGATGCTAACAAGTATGCGAAGCTCCAACAATCCTTCTAAGGACTGGAGTAAGCATCTCGGAGTTGGAATGTATGCTTTGATGAGATGATCAAAGATTTTGGGTTTATACAAAGTTTATGAGAAACTTGTATTTCCAAAGAAGTGAGTGGGAGCACTATAGAATTTTTGATGAGTATATGTTGTTAACATATTGTTGATCAGAAATGATGTAGAATTTCTGGAAAGCATCCAGGGTTATTTGAAAAGTGTTTTTAATGGAAAACCTGGATTAAGCTACTTGAACATTGAGCATCAAGATCTATAAGGATAGATCAGAAACGCTTAATAGTACTTTCAAATGAATACATACCGTGACAAGATTTTGAAGGAGTTCAAAATAGATCAGCAAAGAAGGAGTTCTTGGCTGTGTTACAAGGTGCGAGTATTGAGTAAGACTCAAGACCTGACCACGGCAGAAGAGAGAGCAAGGACGAAGGTCGTCCCCTATGCTTAAGACGTAGGCTCTACAGTATGCTATGTTGTGTACCGCACCTGAAGTGTGCCTAGCCATTAGTTAGTCAAGGGGTACAATAGTGATCCGGGAATGGATCACATGACAGCGGCCGAACTTATCCTTAGTAACTAGTGGACTAAGGAATTTTCTCGATTATGGAGGTAGTAAAAGAGTTCGTCGTAAAGGGTTACGTCGATGCAAACTTTGACACTAATCCGGATGACTCTGAGTAGTAAACCAGATTCGTATAGTAGAGCAGTTATTTGGAATAGCTCCAAGTAGCGCGTGGTAGCTGCATCTACAAGATGACATAGAGATTTGTAAAGCACACACGGATCTGAAAGGTTCAGACCCGTTGACTAATAACCTCTCTCACAAGCGAGATATGAACAAACCCCATGGGTGTTGGATTCATTACAATCACATGGTGATGTGAACTAGATTATTGACTCTAGTAAACTCTTGGGTATTAATCACATGGCAATGTGAACTAGATTATTGACTCTAGTGCAAGTGGGAGACTGTTGGAAATATGCCCTAGAGGCAATAATAAAATGGTTATTATTATATTTCCTTGTTCATGATAATTGTCTATTATTCATGCTATAATTGTATTAACTGGAAACCGTAATACATGTGTGAATACATAGACCACAACATGTCCCTAGTAAGCCTCTAGTTGACTAGCTCATTGATCAATAGATGGTTATGGTTTCCTGACCATGGACATTGGATGTCATTGATAACGGGATCACATCATTAGGAGAATGATGTGATGGACAAGACCCAATCCTAAGCATAGCACAAGATCGTGTAGTTCGTTTGCTAGAGCTTTTCTAATGTCAAGTATCATTTTCCTTAGACCATGAGATTGTGCAACTCCCGGATACCGTAGGAATGCTTTGGGTGTACCAAACGTCACAACGTAACTGGGTGGCTATAAAGGTGCACTACAGGTATCTCCGAAAGTGTCTGTTGGGTTGGCACGAATCGAGACTGGGATTTGCCACTCCATATGACGGAGAGGTATCTCTGGGCCCACTCGGTAATGCATCATCATAATGAGCTCAATGTGACTAAGGAGTTAGTCACGGGATCATGCATTACGGTACGAGTAAAGTGACTTGTCGGTAACGAGATTTAACGAGGTATTGGGATACCGACGATCGAATCTCGGGCAAGTAAGCTATCGATTGCCAAAGGGAATTGTATACGGGATTGATTGAATCCTCGACATCGTGGTTCATCCGATGAGATCATCGTGGAACATGTGGGAGCCAACATGGGTATCCAGATCCCGCTGTTGGTTATTGACCGGAGAGTCGTCTCGGTCATGTCTGCATGTCTCCCGAACCCGTAGGGTCTACACACTTAAGGTTCGGTGACGCTAGGGTTGTAGAGATATTAGTATGCGGTAACCAGAAAGTTGTTCGGAGTCCCGGATGAGATCCCGGACGTCACGAGGAGTTCCGGAATGGTCCGGAGGTAAAGATTTATATATGGGAAGTCTTATTTTGGTCGCCGGAAAAGTTTCGCGCATTATCGGTATTGTACCGGGAGTGCCGAAAGGGGCCGGGGGTCCACCAAGGGGATCCACCTTCCCCGGGGGGCCACATGGGCTGTAGGGGTGTGCGCCTTGGCCTATATGGGCCAAGGGCACCAGCCCCGAGAGGCCCATGCGCCAAGAGATAAGGGAAAGGGAGAGTCCTAAAGGGGGAAGGCACCTCCTAGGTGCCTTTGGGAGGATGGACTCCTCCCTGGCCGCACCCTTCCTTGGAGGAAGGGCCAAGGCTGCGCCCCCCCTCTCCCTTGGCCCTATATATAGTGGGGGGGAGGGAGGGCAGCCACACCTAAGCCCTAGCGCCTCCCTCTCCCTCCCGTGACACATCTCCCTCCTCCCGCAGCGCTTGGCGAAGCCCTGTTGGAATCCCGCTACTTCCACCACCACGCCGTCGTGCTACTGGATATCCATCAACCTCTCCTCCCCCCTTGCTGGATCAAGAAGGAGGAGACGTCGCTGCTCCGTACATGTGTTGAACGCGGAGGTGCCGTCCGTTCGGCGCTAGGATCATCGGTGATTTGGATCACGACGAGTACGACTCCATCAACCCCGTTCTCTTGAACGCTTCCGCTCGCGATCTACAAGGGTATGTAGATGCACTCCTCTCTCTCGTTGCTAGATGACTCCATAGATTGATCTTGGTGATGCGTAGAATTTTTTTGAATTATTGCTACGTTCCCCAACAATTTTCTACTGTCCTACAAAACTCTACACTTGGAGGCCCAACAACGTCTACAAGAAGAAAGGTTGCATACTAGACATCACACCACCGTAGATAGCACATCTTTGATTTCATTGTCTAAACCCGAGTGCTCTTGTATATAATGTAAACCCTCCATTACTAAGTATAAAAAAATGCAGTTTAAATTGAACTATAAAAACACCTTATATATAGAAACAGGGGTGTTGTGAACTTATCTCTTGGTCACCAATGCTATATATGATGCATCTCTGCCTATGTAGCTTTGCTTACCATGAACTGATCTCATGCCTTTTTATGGTTCAACGATTTTATGATTGGTGTCTAAATATTCCAACTTACATGGTTCGAAAGCTTGGTCCGGTCTCGCCCTTTGCACCATTGGCGCAACGGGTCATCTAGTATTTCAAATACACAACAACTAGGAAGGAAATATCATTCCAATTCCTTGCTGTTATTCCAAACCAAGCAGTTACACTAGAGTAACATGGTATGCCGGATACTATAGTAGAGTATACTGATTACAAAATCATCTGGTCATTCGGAAATAATGAAGAATCAATATATATACCAACACACCACAATAAGACGACATGAGCATCACAGAAGAAATACGACAGAAAAATGGTAAGAAGAACAACATAAAGCAATTAAGTATCACTCAAATTTTCCCTTGACACATTAAACCTTGGAGAATTACATGATTCTAACATATGCAAGCAGATAAAACTCAAAATTATTTGTTCAGAACCAACTATATACAATCTAGCCTGCAAGGACCAGGGTGAAGCAATGAGTAGGCCCTCACACACAGTCCAGGTGGTCCCTTGAGTATTTTGTTGATGACATCCTCTAGTAACCACAGTAAGCAAGAAAGCAACCCCTTTGTAGGTTCCTTAAATCCATCGATCAGTTTTCTACAAACCCCCCTGAAGCCAACTGTTGGAAATATGCCCTAGAGGCAATAATAAATGGTTATTATTATATTTCTGTGTTCATGATAATAGTCTATTATTCATGCTATAATTGTATTGTCCGGAAATCGTAATACATGTGTGAATACATAGACCACAACCTGTCCCTAGTAAGCCTCTAGTTGACTAGCTCGTTGATCAACAGATAGTCATGGTTTCCTGACTATGGACATAGGATGTCACTGATAACGGGATCACATCATTAGGAGAATGATGTGATGGACAAGACCCAACTTAAGCATAGCATAAAAGATCGTGTAGTTTCGTTTGCTAGAGCTTTTCCAATGTCAAGTATCTTTTCCTTAGACCATGAGATCGTGCAACTCCCGGATACCGTAGGAGTGCTTTGGGTGTGCCAAACGTCACAACGTAACTGGGTGACTATAAAGGTGCATTACGGGTATCTCCGAAAGTGTCTGTTGGGTTGGCACGGATCGAGACTGGGATTTGTCACTCCGTGTAAACGGAGAGGTATCTCTGGGCCCACTCGGTAATGCATCATCATAATGAGCTCAATGTGACTAAGGCGTTAGTCACGGGATCATGCATTGCGGTACGAGTAAAGAGACTTGCCGGTAACGAGATTGAACAAGGTATTGGGATACCGACGATCGAATCTCGGGCAAGTAACATACCGATTGACAAAGGGAATTCCATACGGATTGATTGAATCCTCGACACCGTGGTTCACCCGATGATATCATCGTGGAACATGTGGGAGCCAACATGGGTATCCAGATCCCGCTGTTGGTTATTGACCGGAGAGGCGTCTCGGTCATGTCTGCATGTCTCCCGAACCCGTAGGGTCTACACACTTAAGGTCCGGTGACGCTAGGGTTGTAGAGATATATGTATGCGGAAACCCGAAAGTTGTTCGGAGTCCCGGATGAGATCCCGGACGTCACGAGAGGTTCCGGAATGGTCCGGAGGTGAAGAATTATATATAGGAAGTCCAGTTTTGGCCACCGGGAAAGTTTCGGGGGTTATCGGTATTGTACCGGGACCACCGGAAGGGTCCCGGGGGTCCACCGGGTGGGGCCACCTGTCCCGGAGGGCCCCGTGGGCTGAAAGTGGAGGGGAACCAGCCCCTAATGGGCTGGGGCACCACTTTGGGCCTCCCCCCATGCGCCTAGGGTTGGGAACCCTAGGGGGGGAGTTCCCCCTTGCCTTGGGGGGCAAGGCAACCCCTTCCCCCCTTGGCCGCCGCCCCCCCCTTGGAGATCCCATCTCCAAGGGCTGCGCACCCCCCTTGGGGGCCTATATAAAGGGGGGGAGGGAGGGCAGCACACTACAGCCTTTGGCGCCTCCCTCCTCCCCTGCAACACCTCTCTCTCTCGCGCAGAAGCTCGGCGAAGCCCTGCCGGAGAGCCGCTACATCCACCACCACGCCGTCGTGCTGTTGGATCTCCATCAACCTCTCCTCCCCCCTTGCTGGATCAAGAAAGGAGGAGACGTCGCTGCACCGTACGTGTGTTGAACGCGGAGGTGCCGTACGTTCGGCACTCGGTCATCGGTGATTTGGATCACGGCGAGTACGACTCCGTCATCCACGTTCATTGGAACGCTTCCGCTCGCGATCTACAACGGTATGTAGATGCACTCCCTTCCCCTCGTTGCTAGTAGACTCCATAGATGCATCTTGGTGAGCGTAGGAAAATTTTAAAATTATGCTACGATTCCCAACAGTGGCATCATGAGCCAGGCCTATGCGTAGTTACTATGCACGAGTAGAACACAAAGCAGTTGTGGGCGTTGAGTTTGCCAATTATTCTTGCCGCTACTAGTCGTTTCTTGTTTCGGCGGCATCGTAGGATGAAGCGGCCCGGACCGACCTTACACGTACGCTTACGTGAGACTGGTTCCACCGACTGACATGCACAAGTTGCATAAGGTGGCTAGCGGGTGTCTGTCTCTCCTACTTTAGTCGGAACGGATTCGATGAAAAGGGTCCTGATGAAGGGTAAATAGAAATTGGCAAATCACGTTGTGGTCATACGTAGGTAAGAAATCGTTCTTGCTAGAAACCTACAAACCACGTAAAAACTTGCAACAACAATTAGAGGACGTCTAACTTGTTTTTGCAGCAAGTGATATATGTGATATGATATGGCCAGAAGATGTGATGAATGATATATGTGATGTATGAGATTGATCATATTCTTGTAATAGGAATCACGACTTGCATGTCGATGAGTATGACAACCGGCAGGAGCCATAGGAGTTGTCTTTATTATTTTGCATGACCTGCGTGTCATTAAATAACGCCATGTAATTTACTTTACTTTGTTGCTAAACGGTTAGCCATAGAAGTAGAAGTAATCATTGGCGTGACAACTTCATGAAGACACAATGATGGAGATCATGATGATGGAGATCATGGTGTCATGCCGGTGACGAAGATGATCATGGTGCCCCGAAGATGGAGATCAAAGGAGCATGATGATATTGGCCATATCATGTCACTATTTGATTGCATGTGATGTTTATCATGTTTTTGCATCTTATTTGCTTAGAACGACGGTAGCAAATAGGATGATCCCTTATAATAATTTCAAGAAAGTGTTCACCCTAACTGTGCACCGTTGCGAAGGTTCGTCGTTTCGAAGCACCACGTGATGATCGGGTGTGATAGATTCTTACGTTCGAATACAACGGGTGTTGACGAGCCTAGCATGTACAGACATGGCCTTGGAACACACGCAATGCACTTAGGTTGACTTGACGAGCCTAGCATGTACAGACATGGCCTCGGAACACGGAGGACCGAAAGGTCGAGCATGAGTCGTATAGAAGATACGATCAACATGGAGATGTTCACCGATCTTGACTAGTCCGTCTCACGTGATGATCGGACACGGCCTAGTTGAGTTCGGATCATGTTTCACTTAGATAACTAGAGGGATGTCTATCTGAGTGGGAGTTCATTAAATAATTTGATTATATGAACTTAATTATCATGAACTTAGTCTAAAATCTTTACATTATGTATTGTAGATCAAATGGCCCACGTTGTCCTCAATTTCAACGCGTTCCTAGAGAAAACCAAGCTGAAAGATGATGGCAGCAACTATACGGACTGGGTCCGGAACCTGAGGCTCATCCTCATAGTTGCCAAGAAAGATTATGTCTTAGAAGCACCGCTAGGTGAAGCACCAATCCCTGAGAACCAAGACGTTATGAACGCTTGGCAGCAGCGTGCTGATGATTACTCCCTCGTTCAGTGCGGCATGCTTTACAGCTTAGAACCGGGTCTCCAAAAGCGTTTTGAGAAACATGGAGCATACGAGATGTTCGAGGAGCTGAAACTGGTTTTTCAAGCTCATGCCCGGGTCGAGAGATATGAAGTCTCCGACAAGTTCTTCAGCTGTAAAATGAAGGAGAACAGTTCTGTTAGTGAGCACATACTCAGAATGTCTGGGTTGCACAACCGCTTGTCTCAGCTGGGAGTTAATCTCCCGGATGACGCGGTCATTGACAGAATCCTCCAGTCGCTTCCACCAAGCTACAAGAGCTTTGTGATGAACTACAATATGCAGGGGATGGAAAAGACCATTCCCGAGGTATATTCAATGCTAAAATCAGCGGAAGGGGAGATCAGAAAAGAACATCAAGTGTTGATGGTGAATAAAACCACTAAGTTCAACAAGGGCAAGGGTAAGAAGAACTTCAAGAAGGACGGCAAGGGAGTTGCCGCGCCCGGTAAACCAGTTACCGGGAAGAAGTCAAAGAATGGACCCAAGCCCGAGACTGAGTGCTTTTATTGCAAGGGAAGTGGTCACTGGAAGCGGAACTGCCCCAAATATTTAGCGGACAAGAAGAAGGCCGGCAACACCCAAGGTATATGTGATATACAAGTAATTGATGTGTACCTTACCAGTACTCGTAGTAGCTCCTGGGTATTTGATACCGGTGCGGTTGCTCATATTTGTAACTCAAATCAGGAACTACGGAATAAACGGAGACTGGCAAAAGACGAGGTGACGATGCGCGTCGGGAATGGTTCCAAGGTCGATGTGATCGCCGTCGGCACGCTACCTCTGCATCTACCCACGGGATTAGTTATAAACCTCAATAATTGTTATTTAGTGCCAGCTTTGAGCATGAACATTGTATCTGTATCTCGTTTAATTCGAGATGGCTACTCATTTAAATCTGAGAATAATGGTTGTTCTATTTATTTGAGAGATATGTTTTATGGTCATGCCCCGCTGGTCAATGGTTTATTTTTGATGAATCTCGAACGTGATGCTACACATGTTCATAGTGTGAATACCAAAAGATGTAAAGTTGATAACGATAGTCCCACATACTTGTGGCACTGCCGCCTTGGTCACATTGGTGTCAAGCGCATGAAGAAGCTCCATGCAGATGGACTTTTGGAGTCTCTTGATTACGAATCATTTGACACGTGCGAACCATGCCTCATGGGTAAGATGACCAAGACTCCGTTCTCCGGAACAATGGAGCGAGCAACCAACTTATTGGAAATCATACATACCGATGTGTGCGGTCCAATGAGTGTTGAGGCTCGCGGAGGATATCTTTATGTTCTCACTCTCACTGATGACTTAAGTAGATATGGGTATGTCTACCTAATGAAACACAAGTCTGAAACCTTTGAAAAGTTCAGGGAATTTCAGAGTGAAGTCGAGAATCAACGTGACAGGAAAATAAAATTCTTACGATCAGATCGTGGTGGAGAATATTTAAGTCACGAATTTGGTACACACTTAAGGAAATGTGGAATAGTTTCACAACTCACGCCGCCTGGAACACCTCAGAGAAATGGTGTGTCCGAACGTCGTAATCGCACTCTATTAGATATGGTGCGATCTATGATGTCTCTTACCGATTTGCCGCTCTCATTTTGGGGTTATGCTTTAGAGACTGCCGCATTCACTTTAAATAGGGCACCGTGTAAATCCGTTGAGACGACACCGTATGAATTATGGTTTGGGAAGAAACCTAAGCTATCGTTTCTAAAAGTTTGGGGATGCGATGCTTATGTCAAGAAACTTCAACCTGAAAAGCTCGAACCCAAATCGGAAAAATGCGTCTTCATAGGATACCCTAAGGAAACTATTGGGTATACCTTCTACCTCAGATCCGAAGGCAAGATCTTCGTTGCCAAGAACGGGTCCTTTCTAGAGAAGGAGTTTCTCTCGAAAGAATTGAGTGGGAGGAAAGTGGAACTTGATGAGGTGATAGTCACCCCTTCCGAACCGGAAAGTAGCGCAGTGCGGGAAAATGTTCCTGTGGTGCCTACACCGACTGGGGAGGAAGTTAATGATGATGATCATGAAGCTTCAGATCAAGTTACTGAACTTCGTAGGTCCACAAGGACACGTTCCGCACCAGAGTGGTACGGCAACCCTGTCCTGGAAATCATGTTGTTAGACAACGGTGAACCTTCGAACTATGAAGAAGCAATGGCGGGCCCGGATTCCGACAAATGGCTAGAAGCCATGAAATCCGAGATAGAATCCATGTATGAAAACAAAGTATGGACTTTGACTGACTTGCCCGATGAGCGGCGAGCCATAGAAAACAAATGGATCTTTAAGAAGAAGACGGACGCAGATGGTAATGTGACCATCTACAAAGCTCGACTTGTCGCTAAGGGTTATCGACAAGTTCAAGGGGTTGACTACGATGAGACTTTCTCACCCGTAGCGAAGCTGAAGTCCGTCCGAATCATGTTAGCAATTGCCGCATACTATGATTATGAGATATGGCAGATGGACGTCAAAACGGCATTCCTTAACGGCTTCCTTAAGGAAGAGTTGTATATGATGCAGCCGGAAGGTTTTGTCGATCCTAAGAATGCTAACAAAGTATGCAAGCTCCAGCGCTCGATCTATGGGCTGGTGCAAGCATCTCGGAGTTGGAACATTCGCTTTGATGAGATGATCAAAGCGTTTGGGTTTACACAGACTTATGGAGAAGCCTGTGTTTACAAGAAAGTGAGTGGGAGCTCTGTAGCATTTCTCATATTATATGTGGATGACATATTATTGATGGGAAATGATATAGAATTCTTGGAAAGTATAAAGGCCTATTTGAATAAGTGTTTTTCAATGAAGGACCTTGGAGAAGCTGCTTATATATTAGGCATCAAGATCTATAGAGATAGATCAAGACGCCTCATTGGTCTTTCACAGAGTACATACCTTGACAAGATATTGAAGAAGTTCAGTATGGATCAGTCCAAGAAGGGGTTCTTGCCTGTATTGCAAGGTGTGCAATTGAGCACGGCTCAATGCCCGACCACGGCAGAAGATGTAGAAGAGATGAGTGTCATCCCCTATGCCTCGGCCATAGGGTCTATTATGTATGCCATGCTGTGTACCAGACCTGATGTAAACCTTGCCGTAAGTTTGGTAGGAAGGTACCAAAGTAATCCCGGCAAGGAACACTGGACAGCGATCAAGAATATCCTGAAGTACCTGAAGAGGAAGGTACTAAGGATATGTTTCTCGTTTATGGAGGTGACGAAGAGCTCGTCGTAAAGGGTTACGTCGACGCTAGCTTCGACACAGATCCGGATGACTCGAGGTCACAGACCGGATACGTGTATATTTTGAATAGAGGAGCAGTAAGCTGGTGCAGTTGCAAGCAAAGCGTCGTGGCGGGATCTACATGTGAAGCGGAATACATGGCAGCCTCGGAGGCAGCACAGGAAGCAGTCTGGATGAAGGAGTTCATTACCGACCTAGGGGTGATTCCCAATGCGTCGGGCCCGATGACTCTCTTCTGTGACAATACTGGAGCTATTGCCCTTGCGAAGGAGCCCAGGTTTCACAGGAAGACCAGGCATATCAAGCGTCGCTTCAACTCCATTCGTGAAAGTGTTCAAAATGGAGACATAGATATTTGTAAAGTACACACGGACCTGAATGTAGCAGATCCGTTGACTAAACCTCTCCCTAGGGCAAAACATGATCAACACCAGGACGCAATGGGTGTTCGATTCATCACAATGTAACTAGATTATTGACTCTAGTGCAAGTGGGAGACTGTTGGAAATATGCCCTAGAGGCAATAATAAATGGTTATTATTATATTTCTGTGTTCATGATAATAGTCTTTTATTCATGCTATAATTGTATTGTCCGGAAATCGTAATACATGTGTGAATACATAGACCACAACCTGTCCCTAGTAAGCCTCTAGTTGACTAGCTCGTTGATCAACAGATAGTCATGGTTTCCTGACTATGGACATAGGATGTCACTGATAACGGGATCACATCATTAGGAGAATGATGTGATGGACAAGACCCAACTTAAGCATAGCATAAAAGATCGTGTAGTTTCGTTTGCTAGAGCTTTTCCAATGTCAAGTATCTTTTCCTTAGACCATGAGATCGTGCAACTCCCGGATACCGTAGGAGTGCTTTGGGTGTGCCAAACGTCACAACGTAACTGGGTGACTATAAAGGTGCATTACGGGTATCTCCGAAAGTGTCTGTTGGGTTGGCACGGATCGAGACTGGGATTTGTCACTCCGTGTAAACGGAGAGGTATCTCTGGGCCCACTCGGTAATGCAGCATCATAATGAGCTCAATGTGACTAAGGCGTTAGTCACGGGATCATGCATTGCGGTACGAGTAAAGAGACTTGCCGGTAACGAGATTGAACAAGGTATTGGGATACCGACGATCGAATCTCGGGCAAGTAACATACCGATTGACAAAGGGAATTGCATACGGATTGATTGAATCCTCGACACCGTGGTTCACCCGATGATATCATCGTGGAACATGTGGGAGCCAACATGGGTATCCAGATCCCGCTGTTGGTTATTGACCGGAGAGGCGTCTCGGTCATGTCTGCATGTCTCCCGAACCCGTAGGGTCTACACACTTAAGGTCCGGTGACGCTAGGGTTGTAGAGATATATGTATGCGGAAACCCGAAAGTTGTTCGGAGTCCCGGATGAGATCCCGCACGTCACGAGAGGTTCCGGAATGGTCCGGAGGTGAAGAATTATATATAGGAAGTCCAGTTTTGGCCACCGGGAAAGTTTCGGGGGTTATCGGTATTGTACCGGGACCACCGGAAGGGTCCCGGGGGTCCACCGGGTGGGGCCACCTGTCCCGGAGGGCCCCATGGGCTGAAAGTGGAGGGGAACCAGCCCCTAATGGGCTGGGGCGCCACTTTGGGCCTCCCCCCCATGCGCCCAGGGTTGGGAACCCTAGGGGGGGGAGTTCCCCCTTGCCTTGGGGGGCAAGGCAACCCCTTCCCCCCTTGGCCGCCGCCCCCCCTTGGAGATCCCATCTCCAAGGGCTGCGCACCCCCCTTGGGGGCCTATATAAAGGGGGGGGAGGGAGGGCAGCACACTACAGCCTTTGGCGCCTCCCTCCTCCCCTGCAACACCTCTCTCTCTCGCGCAGAAGCTCGGCGAAGCCCTGCCGGAGAGCCGCTACATCCACCACCACGCCGTCGTGCTGTTGGATCTCCATCAACCTCTCCTCCCCCCTTGCTGGATCAAGAAAGGAGGAGACGTCGCTGCACCGTACGTGTGTTGAACGCGGAGGTGCCGTACGTTCGGCACTCGGTCATCGGTGATTTGGATCACGGCGAGTACGACTCCGTCATCCACGTTCATTGGAACGCTTCCGCTCGCGATCTACAACGGTATGTAGATGCACTCCCTTCCCCTCGTTGCTAGTAGACTCCATAGATGCATCTTCGTGAGCGTAGGAAAATATTAAAATTATGGTACGATTCCCAACACCAACTTCATCTTTCGAAGATCAGGTGTAATCCACATTGGAGCCGGAAAGTTTGACCAAAGCCGCGGAGACACAAGGTCCTCCCACTATTATCATCCAAGTTGAGAACTCCCATATCACGGTGATTATTCTTCAATCCGCATGCCCATAAAGAATTATCATCGGTGAAGTAGGCATGATTTTCTTTGAGAGATGGATATTCTTCAGCACCAAGACAAAGTGATTGATTATGCCCAAGAAACAACACATGGTCAGGCAAGCAATTGATTTCCTTAATTTCACTTCCTGCGGCGTCAAATTCATATACCCTATATTGCGTGGTGTTCAAAAACACAGATGCCCCAGGTCCAGGTTCTACATTATGATCCTCAAAGATTCTCCATATAAGTAGCAGACTGCCCCATGGAGCTTGAACAACATACATGTATACGCAGTCATACTTCCTGGGTATGCTTATAATCGTCTTCCTTGTTACCACAGGACCACTAAGATCAAAGGTGTGAAGTTCTCCCTTGTAGTACATGCAGCATACAACAAGCCATCCTTGTAAGTGCAGTCATTATAGTCATCATAAGGTGGCAACCAGGTCCACTTATCATCCCCAACCCTTGCAAAAGAGAGCTGACGCACTGGATTATGGATGAGCACGACAATGTAGCTTCCAGTGGATGTATCACGGAAAACAAACGCTTTATAATGGAGGTCGTGCCACAGCCTGTCAAGAGAAAAGATTGATGGCAAGCTATAAGCACCATGCATGGGTTCCAGTGTGCCTTGAGAACTCATACATGTGGACAGCACCATACTCATCAACTAGGGGCTTCACCTGCTTGATATAGTGTATGAGATGATAATGGGAGAGATTAGTATAGTGTGATATGTTAACCTCCTAGTGGCTGGAGCACTGAACTAGGTGTAGGTTGCGTGGCTGACTCGCCACATGAATCAGATTGTCCGTGGCAGAGAAGAGAGATCAGAGGCAGACATGCGCCAATCATGGACACACGACGGCGGCGGTGGCAACTGCTCCTAATCTCACACACGTAAACGCCAATCATGGACTGGAGAAAGTGGTTACGCAGATCCAGGAGATAAGATTGGAGGCTTCTTTGTAATATGGACGCTGCTGAGCTTTTTTCTATGGGCTTTTGTGAACTTTTCTTAATTGATACACGAGAGATAGGGGGCGAAGTATGCATGTACGTGTGATTTATCGTATTCCTCAAAAAAAATGTGTGATTTATCGCTCGTTGTGTACATCTGTTACGAGTATCGGTCGATGGTTGGGGGGCCTGGCCCCTGCTCCTCCCCCTGGCTCCGGCACTGTATGGGGAGGCGCCGACCAATTTGTGCCATAAGACGCGGGAGATGTTCAAATTTATGAAACTTCTTGCTTTCATGGTTTTTTCTGGGAGACTTCAATGAAATTCTTCACAAAAGTGAGCACAAGGGAGTGCAGAGTGTACTCATTCTCAAATGGTGGGATTCCCCGAACTAGTGGATCTTTGTGGTCTAGTGGACATCGATTTTTCAGTGAAGTGGCGAACGCATGAGAAGAAAGTGGCTGGTTGTTCTTTATTCGTACTCTTCTTGACTCATTTATTTTAGATGCAGTTCACTCGATTCAGAAACTATGTACAACATATTATAGTTTTATTTCAACCAATTTCACTAACAAAATTAACTCTTATTGCAATTATTGTACTCAACATCAAAAACAAATTAACACATATTTAAGTTGATTGAAATAGTTAAATTAAACAGTCGTAATTTTTATTTAGACTATTGTAACTATTTTAAAACCTCTTGAAACCGATCTAGCCATAGAATTATTTTGAAATTGTTTACAACTATGTTTTATAAACAATCACACAGATTTAACACATATTTAAATCATTTCACTCCATTTTAGAAAACATGTTACAAATATTTAAATTATTTCACTCACTTTTAGAAAGACATTTAGCATGTATTTTTATGTCACTCAATTTGAAAAACATTTAACACCTATTTTACTTAATTTCAAGGACTATATATATATATATATATTTCAGCTAAGAATATGATTGAGACATGAAAAATTACCATATCACTATGAATTTAAATATATGAACAAAAAATAGTTCAAAAGATATGAATAATTTAAATTATCAAAAGGAATTTGAAATACTTGCCTTTTGTACGGGGAGAGAGAATCTGGAGGTTGCTTGTTGTGAGAGTGGGAACCTACACTGAAAAAAGAAACAAATATGCAAGAGAATACTACAAGACAGTGAGGATATATGGGTAGGACCCATTCGCTGGCCCTGCCTAATTGGCTTAGTGACGCCGCTATTTCTTGTTGCAACTAGAAACCACTTTGTCATTAAGGAACCATGAAATATGTAATAGAAACAATATGTAATAGTAACCAAAATTAACAAAAGGAAAAACTATATGTTCTTTTTTAGAGAGAAAGTATTTCATGAACTAGTATCAGGAACAAGAAGTCTCAACTTCAATATGGTTCTCAGGAAATTAATTATGAAAGTTTTTTCGAAGTTTTCAACTACCTACAAATGAACTAATTGACCAATATAGTTCAAGAACAAAGTCACATGATGCTCTCATTTCATACATTTACAAATAGTACTATTTTGTTTCGTGACACGATCACTTTACATGTTCGGTGTGCAAGAGAGAATAGTTAGGTGGTTTTCAATGTTTGGTCCTATAGAATGCAGAAGAGCGCAACACATGGTTGCCACTTCCCTTGTTCCTTCGTGCACCCTCATTTCCTATAAAATTAGATTAACTTAGTTTGGTTTTAAAGTCAGGAACAACGAAGGTAAACTAAGAACAACAAGCAGACAAGATAAACCAAGCACAAACTGTACCTCACTTCTACATCAAGCATACTCATGCTACCATCCTGGAGGAAGGTAATGGATGAAATAGGTGCACATCCAAGACTCACGGCATGTGCGGACTCTAACATAGCGGCCAACCATAGGTCAGTTGACACTCAGTCCATCTTTACCATGACATCAATCACAGTGCAAAAGAGACATGTTTTGTAAAATCAAAAAATAGGGGAAATACTAATAAAATATTGTGTGGTTTCCAAGACATAAAGATTTTGGAGCTCCCAGGATGTCATTTTTGCAAGCACCTAAAACGTTTGTGCATCTTCAAATCCACAAAATTTCGGAATGTTTTATTTTGCGATTTTGTTCAATTTCACTATTTATCTTGGGTGCGATGTACCCATGGTTAGCTCTAACTTTCTGCTCTGCAAAAAAAATCTACAAAGAAAACTAAAAATGTAAAAAATATTAAAAAACAATGATAGTGTTGAAGTAAGAAGTGTATATACATTAGTCACAGCCGAAGTAGCTACAATGCAGTTTTGGGAGTGTTGCATTTTATATATGTACATATTGTTGATTATGCTCGACATGTTTGGGATTATGTCTATGAGAACAGAAGGAAGTTCTCCCGATGAGATTTGTATGTACCAACGAAGTATGCACCATATCTTATTGTGCGAGTGTGCAATGCTTGATATCCAAGAGGCTAGCATTATGAAGATAAACATGGAAGTGTAAAAGATTGAACTTGCTTGAATCATCGACAACTTAAAAACAACAAAAAAGCATTATGGAATCATGTTGCATAAGACTTAAAAATTAAGCACCCTGGAGGGGAAGGTTGGTAGGAGAATTATGAAGGAAATATGCCCTAGAGGCAATAATAAAGTTGTTATTTATATTTCCGTATATCATGATAAATGTTCATTATTCATGCTAGAATTGTATTAACCAGAAACTTGGTACATGTGTGGATACATAGAAAAACCACAGTGTCCCTAGTAAGCCTCTACTAGACTAGCTCGTTAATCAAAGATGGTTAAGTTTCCTAACCATAGACATGTGTTGTCATTTGATGAATGGGATCACATCATTAGGAGAATGATGTGATGGACAAGACCCATCCATTAGCTTAGCATAATGAACGTTAAGTTTTATTGCTATTGCTTTCTTCATGACTTATACATATTCCTTTGACTATGAGATTATGCAACTCCCGAATACCGGAGGAATACCTTGTGTGCTATCAAACGTTACAATGTAACTGGGTGATTATAAAGATGCTCTACAGGTATCTCCGAAGGTGTTTGTTGGGTTGGCATAGATCGAGATTAGGATTTATTACTCCGAGTATCGGAGAGGTCTCTCTGGGCCCTATCGGTAATGCACATCATAATAAGCCTTGCAACAATGTGACTAATGAGTTAGTTATAGGATGATGCATTATGGAACAAGTAAAGAGACATGCTGGTAACAAGATTGAACTAGGTATGAAGATACCAACGATCGAATCTCGGGCAAGTAACATACCGATGACAAAAGGGAATAACGTATGTTGTCATAACGGTTCGACCGATAAATATCTTCGTAGAATATGTGGGAGCCAATATGAGCATCCAGGTTCCGCTATTGGTTATTGACCGGAGAGGTTTCTCGGTCATGTCTACATAGTTCTCGAACCCGTAGGGTCCGCACGCTTAACGTTCGATGACGATTTGTATTTTGAATTATGTGTTTTGGTGACTGAAGTTTGTTCGGAGTCCCGGATGAGATCACGGACATGACGAGGAGTCTCAAAATGGTCGAGAGGTAAAGATGGATATATTGGAAGGTAGTATTCGGACACCGGAAGGGTTCCGGAGTGTGTCGGGTACATACCGGAGTACCAGAGAGGTTACCGGAACCCCCCAGGGAAAGATATGGGCCATAGGAGGCACTACAACAAAATACACTTCTGTGATGATACGTGTTTGTCACAGTAGGTCATGTTTTCTGTCATGCATGTATATCCATGACGATTTTATGACAGAATCAAGATAGTCATACCTGTGCTGTTGTAGAAGTGTTCCATGACATTACCAAAATTATCATCACGGAAGTGTCCACTTCCATGATGATAAATGGCGCGTCATGAAAGTGCTATCGTCAAGGGTAACCGACACGTGGCATCCACCGTAACGGGTCGCCGTTAAGCTATCGGGTCAGGTTTTGGATCCGATAACCCGTTAACACCCCGAACCAATGAGGATTTTCCACGTGTAAAATTCCCATTGGCCGGAGGAAACACGTGTTGGCTCACCGTTGGGACAGATGTCATCCACTCATTGGATAGGAGGCGCCTATGATAGGTCGACACGTGGCACGGCCCAACAGTGGCCCATTCCGGTGAAAAAGGCCAGCCCAGTAAAAATTAGCAGGCTGGCCCATATAAGGCCTACTTGTATCAGGTCAATTTAAGCCCACGGCCCATACGAGATGTGCCAATTCAGCCCGTCAACGGCCCGTTAAAGATTTGACACCATTGCAGCCCATGGTTAGTTCCAGCCCGCTAACAGCCTGCTATATATTTGGGCTCAATATTGGCCCGATGTGATTTTGGCCTATTAACGGCCCATTCAAGGGATGGGCCAATTTTTAGGAGGTACATCTTTCGGCCTTTTAGCGACCCATTTAAGTGTTGGGCCAATTTCCGGCCCCGTGTGTCTTTCAGCCTGTTGACGGCCCATAAATGAGTTGGGCCATTTGTAGTCGGACCTTAGTTTTGGCCTTTTAGCGACCCATTTAAGTGTTGGGCCAATTCCTGGCCCGGTGTGTCTTTCAGCCTGTTGACGGCCCATAAATGAGTTGGGCCATTTGTAGTCGGACCTGAGTTTTGTCCTTTTAACGGCCCATGCTCTTCATGGTCCAATACCAGCCCGGTTTCTCTTTCGGCCTGCTAAAGGCCCACAACACAGTTGGGCCATTTACAGTACGACCTGATTTTTGGCCTCTTAGCGGCCCATGCTCTTCATGGTCCAGTACGAGCCCGCTGTCTCTTTCGGCCTGCTAAAGGCCCACAGTATAGTTGGGCCATATGTAGCCCGACCTTAGTAATGGCCTGTTAACGGCCCGTGAAATCAAATGGGCCCACCTGTTGCCTGCTTCGATGTCATCCTGTTAATGACCTGGGAGGTAAGAGGGCCGACCATTAACTTTTGGCCTGGTAACGGCCCATTAACTTAATGGGCACACTAAAGTTCGTACATGTCTTTAGGCCCAATTAGATAATTTGAGCCCATTACGACGAGCAATTATGCACAGGACCAAAACCGATCAAGCAAAGGTACAGCATACAGGGCAAAATGTTGCACATCCAGCATATATTACAGGAAATTACATCCACTGGGAAATCAAAGATTGATGCCAGTGCAAATAAATGAACAGAACCAAACGATCTACAACGTCACAATCTGCAACCTCAGCGTGGATGACGCCGATAAGCATGTGGGCAAGTTCTTGCTGCTTTGCTACACTGTCTCTGAAAACATTGATCAATTGTTGTTGCGCACGAATGTGCAGCTCTGATTCCTCCACCATTTCCATCATTTCTTCAGCCATTAATTGGTTCACAAACATACATTTTTCCGTTGCATTCATGACAAGTGTTTTTATTTGGATTCACCCAAGACATGATTTTGGTCTTGGAGGTTCTTTCTTTTTATTTAGACTCAAACCAAAATACTTCTCTCTTGGAAAAATGTCTTTTGACAATTCCTTTGAAAAGCCCTATAGCTTTTGGAATGATCTTTTTCCACTTTCAACAAATCTCTCTTGCCATGACCTATGTGCAAATCCTCTTCCACAAACCCTTTCCCCATCTTTGGATCATGATACGCATCAAATCCAGCAAGTTGAACCTCTCCATATAATTATTTCCATTTATCTCTCATCAAAAACAATTTATGCCTTCTATCTTGATCCTTGGAGGTTTTCAAAGGAGCTACCCTTTCTGCTTTGAGTTTTGTCTCCAAACCAATTTCCCTAGCTAGTCCTTTGAACCCTCAACCAAGATCCATGAAGATCCACTGGTCTCCAGTTCAAATTTTTCAAACTATACTTGCTGCAAGTTTGGACCAGATTTGCCAAATTTGATGAAATTCATTCAAATCCTTCTCCAAAAATTCTGAGAAAATTCAGGCAGCCTCTGGGTGCATTGAGAGGTCACCTCACCAAGTCCCAGCTCCAGGAAAAAATTTCTTCACACCAAATCATTTCATCGAACACCTTCAGAGCACTGTCAATGTCATGTTCAGTCAAATTCAGTTAACAGTGTCTGAACCACTGTCGTTTCTTCAGTGTCCGTTGCCAATCTCACCAGTGCCCCGACGTCGCCGTGTTTCCTGTCTCCTCCCTCTTGTCCTCTGCACCGCACGAGCGCCTGGATGCTTGCGGGCATCGGCGACGAGAAGGAGGAGGTGCGCCGCCCCGTGACCGACGCCAGCGGCGGCTTTGCGGCCGCCAGGAAGAAGCACAGCGTAGACGACGCTGACCAGCGCCGCCCAAGCCACCGGAGGCCGCCGCGTGGTCTTCCACTCCCCCGTGCGCGCTGCCGACCTCGTCGTGAACCGCTAGGCGCGGAGCACGCTCTCTGCCGCCGCCGTGCCAGTACGGCGACCCCGACGAAGACCGACGCCATTACGCCATGCCCGACCGAGTTTAGCAGTGGAACGGGACCAGTAACTCTCACTGGTGCTGCCTGGCCACCTAAACCCTCTGCCAAGCCACTGCCTCACCGTAATCGCTCGCCGGAGATTCTCCGTTCACGGCCACCCCCTCGAGCCGCCTATAAATAGAGGCCCCGAGCTCCAGCTAGCACCCACACCACCTCTGCAATCCACCAAGACCCCGCCTAGCCACTGGAAGAGCCCCGAGGAAGTCTCCTTCCTCAACTCCGGCCGCCGCGACCCGCCATGGGATCCAGCTCGATTCGCAACCGTGCATGCACCTCTGCCTCCCATCTCTTGCCAGTAGCTCTCTAGTGCATCCCTCCTTCTGACCCGCGCTTCAATTCAAAGGTTGCAGCACACCACCGGAGTTCCCCACCACCGCCCGAGCCGCCGTCCGCCGGAGAAAGTGTCGCCGTCGACGTGGTGCTCTCCGACGCCCAAGTCCACCACCCACCGACGCGGAAGGACACGCCGATACTCTTGGTACACTCCGATCTCCCTGACTCGCCGTGGTTCGACGCCGGCGACCACCGCAGCCTTCGGGCGCCGGCGAGGTTTTTCAAACCTGACATGTGGACCCCCCACGCCAGCCTCTCTTCTTTCACCCCCGAAGCGTTTTCTGTTGGCGCCTTCGGGCAGAGTACGTTTTCTTTGTGGGCTGGCGCGTTTCTATTCGAACCGTTTTCTGTTTTCTCAGTTAAGCCCCTGGAACTTTTCTGTTTCATTACAGATGAGTCCCTGGACAGAAACCCTTATAACTTTTTAATAAAAAGTGATTTTTGAGTGATTATTTTTCTGACAGTCTTATAATTTTGTCTAGTTTTTATGGGATTTATTTGAAAAAAAAAATTGGAACAGCTTTTCTGCACGCGTTGGTTTTCACGTTAGTATGCATTTTTCGCTATACCGTAGGTTCCGGGAGAGGTGACGGAGCCGCGAACTTCGCCGAGCTAGACTCCGACTTCTCCGAATCAGGAAAGCATGTTTGAACCTTTGATATGATAGGTGTTTTGCATGTTTGCGTGAAAGGTTGTGCATGGCATGTGAGTATTGGTGAGTATCTCGTTGCATGTGAGGCAACTACCCGTGTGTTCCAAAGTTACTGTGATCTCTGATGAGAGATGGCCTAGTCATGTGGTGACATGAAGGGAAGTAAGGTGGTACTATTGTAGCATGCCAGCCTTACATCATCCGATTAATTCCGACGTTAACGTGGACGGAGTCACGTTATCGTTCTTCCCCCTTCCGTGCTGCCACATGTTTTCTGCCAGAATGCGGTTTAGTAAGTTGGTAACCTCTTTCCATGTACACACCAAACAGAGGGGCCGGGATGATGGTTCCATGGCCCTGGATTAAAGCCAGTCATCCGGTCAGGGGGCATGGGTGTTTCCGGTTGGGACCGAGAGGGGGGCACCCCTTAGAGCGCGCGTATAGAAATTTGATCCCATGCTACGCGAGGTTGTAGCCTCCCCGTCTCAAGGTTTTTCTTGAACGTTGCCGAGGGTGATTCCTGGCTTCGGAATGTTGAATGGGTGTGTACTGGTTAGATGTGTTTCTTCCAAAACACCGTAAACGAAACTAGTCCCCGTGACTACTGAAATCCGTTGGCTGTGGTTAAAGTACAAACTCTGCAGAGTTAAATCCTTCCGAGTCATCGTATGCATGGTCAAGTAACGTGATCAGCGTATCCATGTCCATGTCATAACCTCGTGGTATATTTTTCTTTCCGGTAAGCGAGCGTGAGTAGTAAACTTGGCTGAACGTTATTCCTGTGGATGGACTAACCCTGTTGTTCATCTCATGCCTGATTATTCTCTTGATATGATTTAAAAATTCATGAACTACTAAGTTATGAATGTAAGCCCTTTATGTGATGTCGCTCAGACATCCGACTGTGGCATGTTTGTCTTTTACTTTCAATATAAGCCCTTTATGTGATGTCGCTCAGACGTCCGACTGTGGCATGTTTGTTTTTTACTTTCAATATAAGCCCTTTATGTGATGTCGCTCAGACGTCCGACTGTGGCACGCACTGCCTTTTATTCTCTATTATAAGCCCTTTATGTGGTGTCGCCTTGACGCCCGACTGCGGCATTGTTATTCTTGCATTTTCCTCTGGAGGAGTCATTCAGACCCTCGTTTGGCACCCAGTATATTATTTTGGGATTTCGGGAGGACTACCGCCCAACTTCTCTTTTATTTTCCGTGCAGTATTATCTCTATGTCTGAGTGCACTTGTTAACTTGTTCATATGCATCATGTCTACATTTGTTATATCTTATGTCCGAACTGTCTTGCGAGTACTTTCATAGTACTCACCTGGCTTGTTGATTTGGCCAGATGTTGACGAAGGCGATCTCATGGATGAAGAGTTTGATAGTGAGTCCGACGCCTAGAGGAATCCCAGTCAGTCCCGTGCGATCCTGGATATTGCTCACTTGTATTATATACGCTTCCGCCACCCGCAATAAATCTCCTCGAGCTTCACCCCGACGCTTGAAGAGGTGTAGTTTTCAGGAGTCACATCACCCGCTCCGCTGTGATATTATCCACCACCGTTGTCATCGTGAGTTAGTAGTTATGCCACCCTATCCGCCGTTGTGTTCTATCGGCGTACATGTAATAAATTGTTGAGCAGTCTCCGCTCAACCTTGTATTATATTCAGTACTCCTGGTATTTTTCTTCTGTGACCAAGATATTGTCTACCAGTGAGAAGGAGTTCTTCTTTACTGGTCCGTAAAAGGGATTGGTCTCTCAATAAATATTTTATTGAAAAACCGGTCGTGACAGATTTTGGCAGGCTTGTATTATTGAAAGTGGAGAGTGTCTCGACCACTGCATCATAACATAAATTAGGAGGGGAACCGAACAGATTAATCATGAGTTATTACCATATTACCTGGCCTAGATTTATTGGAAAGAAACAATGGGGTTTCCTTGCTGTTTTCAGAGTTTGTCTTCTTATCTTCAGCGGCCTGCACTACAAAAAAAGACACATCCGTGACATTTTGGGCCGAACGAAAAAAAATTCGGTCATACTTATGACACTTCTATGACGATAATTGTGACAAAACCCGGTATCATCATAGATGTGGTGGGATCCTACTTCTATGACAAAAAATCATGACAGAAAATGGGCTTTTCATCCTGGGCGGGCCGGAGACGCAGCTGCATGACATTCTTTGTGTCGTCCATGACGGAAAAAACCGTGGCAGAAGCGAGGGCAAGGAAAATATCGGGGTGTTCCCGGTTACGGTGGGTGGTCGGGGCCGAGCGATGCACGTTTCTCTCGTACACGCACGCGCGTGGGTGCGAGGCGTTGGGCTCTAACTGAACCCGAGCGATTGCACTATAGGCTACGCGTTATTGAACCCGAGCGATCGATCGATGGCTGTTAATTGAACCTGATCAAGCGATTCCTTCGCTACTGCTGCTAACTGAAGCCGATCGATGCTGCCTCTGGATGAACAGTGAGCATTGCTGGGGGGGGAGGGGGTTTGGATGAACATTTCCCGGTGGGGTGGATGAACAGGACCCCCGTGGTGTTGCCTCTGGATGAACAGGACCCTGATCAATCGAGCCGGTTGGGCTGGATAAACAGGACCCCGTGGAGGGCTGGATGAACAGGACCACCCCGTGGAGGTCTGGATGAACAGTAGCCCGTGGAGGGGTGGTTGAACAGGAGCCCGTGGAGAGGGCTGGTTGAACAGTAGCCGGTGGAGTAGCGCGCGGTGGAGGCTGGATGAACAGGAGCCCGTGGATGAACAGTCGCAGGTGGAGGCTGGAGGAGGTCGACGGTGGATGAACAGTAGCCCGTGGAGGCTGGAGGGGGTCGACGGTGGAGATGAACAGTATCCCGTGGAGTCCCTGTCACGCCCAATATGCGATACTATCCTAAAGAGACTCGAAGGCCCCACCAAGGATAGAACCGCATATTGAAACGCTTTTGCAAGGTGGATATCATTACATCAACATTACATAATATTTGGGGGTACATACAAGGCATACAAATGCCGCAAGAATACATCAATACATCATACATAAGCTCAACATCCGACTACGGATGAAACATAAACAGAAACTCAAACGACATCCACCCTGCTAGCCCAGGATGCCGACCTGGAACCTATCCCCTGATCGAAGAAGAAGCAGAAGAAGAACTCCAAAACAAGACATCGCTCTCACGTCATGATCATCGTAAAACCTGTACCTGCAACTGGTGTTGTAGTAATCTGTGAGCCACGAGGACTCAGCAATCCCATTACCATGGGTATCAAGACTAGCAAAGCTTAAAGGGAAAGGAAAGGGTAAGGTGGAGAGGTTGCAGCAGCGACTAAGCATGTATGGTGGCTAACTTACGCAAGTGAGAGCGAGAAGAGAAGCAAAGGAACGGTCGTCAACTAGTAATGATCAAGAAGAGATCCTGAACTCCTACTTACGTCAAACATAACCCAGAAACCGTGTTCACCTCCCGGACTCCGCCGAGAAGAGACCATCACGGCTACACACGCGGTTGATGCGTTTTAATTAAGGTCAAGTGTCAAGTTCTCTACAACGGGATATTAACAAATTCCCATCTGCCACATAACCGCGGGCACGGCTTTCAAAAGATAATACCCTGCAGGGGTGTCCCAACTTAGCCCATCATAAGCTCTCACGGTCAACGAAGGATATTCCTTCTCCGGGAAGACCCAATCAGTCTCGGAATCCCGGTTACAAGACATTTCGACAATGGTAAAACAAAACCAGCAAAGCCGCCCGATGCGCCGACATCCCGATAGGAGCTGCACATATCTCATTCTCAGGACAACACCGGATAAGTCAAGCTACGAGTAAAACCAGACCTCGAGTTTCCCCGAGGTGGCCCCGCAGGCTGCTCGGTTCAGACCAACACTTAGAG
>NC_057811.1:416462914-416478518 GCF_018294505.1 Triticum aestivum
TGTCACGGCAGATGTCCTCAAGCTAGGACTTAGTCGTGGAGCCATCACAACTAGGAAGCTTGAAGGGGTTAATGCGGGACAAGGAACGCGAGGGTTTATACTGGTTCGGCCCCTTACGGTGAAGGTAAAAGCCTACGTCCAGTTTGAGGTGGTATTGATTAGGGTTACGATCACCAGGGAGCTTAAACTGTTATGCCCGGCTCTCGATGAGTTTGTTCTTGTCCCTAAACCGCTGCCGGGTCGTCCCTTTATATAGGGAGGCTGACGCCCAGCAGCCCTTAGAGTCCCGGCCGGCTCATAAGAGTGTCCGGCTCGGACTCTCAATCATACTTGCCTTGCACTACAAGCTCTACCATAATAACGTTTGTAACTACGGGCCTTAAGCCATATCCGGGTCTTAAGCCCATCTCTGGCCCATCGTCTTCAAGCTTGGCCCCGGGCTTCTGGTAATGACCATTAGAGTAACCCGGCCCCTCCTGGCGGGTGACTCTAAGGTCTATATCCTCAACATTAGGCCCCAGATTGATTTGAGCCGGCTCATGTCAATCTTCAACCCTGCCGACAGAAAAAATCTCCGGCTTACCATTCATGTGAAGGCCATAACCCGGCGTGACGTCATCCTCTGGACTCCGGATAATCCGCCGTGATGTCATCTTCCATTAAGCCCGTTTTTTACTCCACCAGATCCGCAACGGATCTTTGCTTTTACTGTCATTCCGAAAATCGAGGCGTCGTGGGGGGAGATAACCACGCCGTGGTCTCCTTGAATCTCGCGCCCACTTAAGAGCTTGCCTTATAAATAGGCCGGCCCGATGGGCTCTCAGCCACTTCCTCTCCATCTTCTTCCTCGTGCCATCGCTCCTCTGCCCGAGCTCTGCTACTGCCGCCGCAGTCGCGCCCCTGATCTTCGTCAACCTTGGCCGCTGCATCACCCTGACTCGGACCAGACAAACGGCGGCAACCTCCGTTCTTCTACAGCTCCGGTGAGTCTCTTCTGCCCTGCTAGAACAGATCTGCGGTAGGGTTCAAATAGTTCGTCCGTGTTCTTCGCCATTGCGCGCAAGCTTCGGCGGTTCTCATAGTTCTGCCCTTGTTTGATCTTTAGCCTTGTATAGAACTGGTGCGGCGGTTGTTTAGGACTCATTTCAAATGCTCATAAATCTCTTTCTACTGCATAAAGGCTTCATTCGAGCTCAAGAACATCCGCTCGTCTGTTTCTAGGTCTAGAAAATTTTCATTTCACCCGACCATTTTGATCCAAAAAAGTTACTGCAACATGTGAAACCTGTTTTACCACACTTAGTAAAAACTGCAACCATTGAATCTTGGCGGCTTACAATTCCGGTTTAAAGAAAACACGCGCCGTAGAACCTTCCGGCTTAAAGAGAACCATGCTCCGTAAAATCCTCCAGCTTAACTGTGGTAAGGCCGTAGATAACCAACTTATTCTGAATGCCCCTGCAGCTTAAATAACCCACTGTACCTGAGTATATATCATTAGTCCCCTTCATAAGCCGCCACCTTAGTTTCGAACTGTAGATCTCCGGCTTATAATTAACCCGGACATTTTTCCTTTTTGTCATAGACCGCCAACTTTCATCATGCCTCCCAAGGCTCCCATTACTTGCAACTGGATGAGGTCCAACGTCACCAACGAGACCCTAGCCAATTTTGTTAAGTCCGGATATCTGCCTAAGAAGGAAATCATGTCCTACCGTGCCCCTGACCCGTCAGAAGAGAGACCACAGCCAAAGGACGGGGAGGTAGTGATTTTCGCAGATCATATGAGTCGGGGCTTCGCACCGCCCGGCTCAAAGTTTTTTAGGGACGTGCTCAACTTCTTCGACTTGCGGCCTCAAGATATAGGGCCCAACTTCGTATCCAACATCTGCAATTTTGAAGTCTTCTGCGAGGTTTACCTTGGAGAAGAACCTAGTCTGCTGCTCTTCAGAGAGCTTTTTTATTTTAACCGCCAGAATGAGTGCGCCAACAGGCCAAGTCTGGAGTTAGGTGGCATTTCCATCCAGCGGCGTAGGGACTGTCTTTTCCCTTACGCAGAGCCGCCGAGCCACCCCAAGGACTGGAACATGACTTGGTTCTACTGCCAAGATACGTCCCCGGCTGATGAAAGCCCGCTGCCCGGCTTTCGCCCAACACGTCTGGAGCCGACTCACCCACTGTCAGACAAGCTGACTCAAGCGGAGCGCCAGCCTCTGCTTCCTACTATCAACAAAATCAAGGCCCTCCTGGGCAACGGTCTGAACGGAATCGACCTGGTCCGGGTCTGGATCTCATGGCGGGTGATCCCATTGAGCCGCCGCCCCGGCTTAATGTGTGAGTACACGGGGCGAAAGGATGACCCTCAGAGGCACAGCCGCAATGATCTTCCAGAAGACGTTGCAGAGGAGGAGACCAAGGCTCTTTTAAACGAGAGCCTGGCAGACTGCGGAGGGACCGGGTTAGCCCCCTTCTGCAAGACCAATCCAGCCCCAGCGGTAAGCCGCTGACTTTAACTTTTTATCTTCGTCTGCATATAACCTTCATCTGAACCGTTTTAAGAATTCATCATTGTATTTTTCAGGCTGATGATAAGTTCTGGCGGGTCAAATATGACCATGAGGCGGCCAAGAAAGCCAGGAAGGTGAAGAAAGCCGCCCCTCGCAAAAAAGGAAGCAGGCCTACTGCTTCGGAGCTGATGCAATTAAGCGACAGCTCCGAGTCAGAGGTAACTCCTGAGCATTTAAGTCCTTACTATATTCACTGTTTGTTGCTGTCCGCCTTATCAATACTTGCTCACTGACAGGATGACACCGGCGCAAGTAACCCGGTGGTTGAAGAGGTAATGTCACTTTCCTCCGACTCGGAGCCCTTGCCACAGCTGAAAGTCCAAAGGGTAACCCGGAAAGTAAGCTTTTCACATCCTTTAGCTCATCAAGACCCTCAATTTCTTTTGAAGCGACAGGTTCACGAAACCCGGCGTCACACCCGGACCAACAAGGACACCGACCTCTCCGCCGGGTTACCCGACGCAACAAGGAAGCGCCGAACTAAGGTTATTTCCCACTTGTACCCTTTTCACCCGTTGGCGGGTGTTATCCGTCAGCCACTAAACTCTTCTGACTCCAATTACCAGGAGACCTCCCCCTCTTCAGGTGACTCCATGCAGTCAAATCTGCCGGCTTTCAAGACCGCGCCCGGGTAACAACAATCATCTCATGTTGTTCTGATCTTTACTCATATTCTTTGTACTAACCTTTGTTGTTTTTTCAGTGCCCAGGCAAAGCTCACCAAGAGGGTGAAGAAAACTAAGTCGGCCGGAGTGCCGGATCTGCCTGAGCCGGCGGTGTCAGTCCAAGAACCGCCAGCTGCCTCCGCCCCCGAAGTCACCACTCCAATGGACACGGCACCTGAAGCCACCGCCCCAACTACCAAGGAAACGACCGAAGCTTCGATTAACCCGGAGGCCTCCGGCTCAGCTCCTCCAGCAGACGACCCGGACGTGGTAATCACCAGGACGGAGTTTGTTGAGCCGGGGAGACCGACCGTGTTGGCTAAGTGCTCCGCTAAGGGGGAGTTGCTGCAGCCCCACCAGGCGAATCTGGACCTCTCCAACTACAGCAACCTGAGCATTGGAGAGCTCGTCTCTGGCTACATCAGCCAGGTACACAAGAGCCGGGACGCCGAGGTCGCTATGGTAAACCAGATCCAGCAAAAATCTGAGGTATCCTTCTGCTATCTTCTTACTTACTGCATAGTTACCTTTGCCATGCTAGCCCCAAGTCGACGATTTATGATTTGAATATGTTGTAGACTTAGGTTCCGGCTTACTCAATTGAGCCGGCAGTATGTAGGTAGATACGTTCAATATGCATTAGCCCCCAAGTGCCAAGTGTCTTTGCTTGGAAAACGCTTGGGACTTATATAATGACTGTTAATAACCCGGAAATTTATGCAGGCTGTTGGCAAGAAGCTAGAGGCAGACCTGGCGGATCTCAAGAGCCGGGTGAAGACGCAGGAGATGGAGACCCGGAAGGCAAACGCCAAGTTTGTATCCAGCATCGCTGCTCAAGAGAAGCTGAAAACAGAATTTGATGCTGAGCGAAAAGCCTGGGCCGAAGAGAAGGCCGCGCTGGTGACCCGGGCGGAACAGGCGGAAAAGGCTCTCTCTGAGAAGACCGCCGAGCTTTCCGGCCTAAAGCGCCAGGTTTCCCAAATGGTGGCCGCCATCTTCGGTAAGTCGCCTCCCCGGCTTTCATCAATGTTAGAATGTTTATATCTTATGATTCATCCTTGTCGCCGACTTACCTGATTCTGTTAAACAGTTCCCAGAAGTGCCAACCTCAACCAGAGCGTGGTCACCAAGCTAAAGGCCGTGTATACCCTGGTGGAGCAGCTCTACACCGGGTCACAGCGTGCCTTAGCTGTGGTGGCCCTATCCAACGAGGTGCCGACTCACCTGGCAGAAGTCCTGCGCCGGCTCGCCGTTCTGCCTCAGCGGATCCAAGAGCTGCGACGGGCTTCTGCGAGAGCCGGAGCGATCGCCACGCTGAGCCGGGCCAAGGCATTCCTGCCGGAGTTAGACCCGGCGGACATCGCCCTTGGCTATCCAAGCCTGAAGGAAGACGGCTCAGCTTTTGATCAGAAGGACTTCGCGGCGTGCGTGAAGGCTGTACGCCCGGTGGCCACCCTCATCGGGAATGACACAGATCTGACCAAGTACCAGCCGGGTTATGACGCGGAGAATCAGAGGATTCCAACCCCTCGCTATGAAGCCCTCAACCTGATCCCGCCGGCTCGTCAGCACACCTTCGCCCCGGAGATTGACCCGGCCGGGTTAATTGACGAGGAAGCCCAGTTCGAGGCTCTCAGCGGCATCGACTGGAAGTCATCAACCTTCCAGGTCTTGGGATCAGCCGGAGGAGAGGACAGGAACGAGCCGGAGAATTCCACTCAGCGGGCATCGTAACTCGGCTGTCGGTTTACCAAACAATGCTCCACCCTTGTTAGATTTGATGAGTTTTGTAATAAAGTAGGTGCAACAGTCTATCTCTGCCGTGCCATCGCGCACGTATTGAATGCCAAGTTCTTTTGAAGTTGTCTCTTTGATGTTTCTCCGGGTCATAATCATCCCTTTGTTTTTCTCAACCTCAAAGAGGTGCCTTTAAGTATCCTGCATAGAAAGGCAAACCACAAGTCTCGAGGCGGCTTACCGCCCTAAGAATCAGGTGTTTTGGATAGATAACCTGGAATATGAATCAAAAAAGACTGGTCCTCAATTATATCCTTAACACAGTCGTAATAACACCCTTAGCGGCCTGTAAGCATACTTCCGGTTTAGATAACCCGGGTAACAAGGTTGGTATCTTAACTCCGAGTTACCTGTCTTAATGACACCCATGGTGTTCAACTAACACTATAAACCAAAGTTAAGCCGGCAAAGCGAGACCCGGCCGTACACACCTTGACATAATCAGAGTAAACTTGTGATAGAGCATAGGAACTTAGGGGCTTCTGGTTCGAACACGACCAGAGACCCAGCCCAAAGGGGTTAAGCTAAGATTCGGATACGATCACATAGCCCCCAGTGGGTGTGGCGATGCCAATCAAGAGGGTACCGACAGCTATGTTCTCTTTGGTTTGAATACGACCCATGTTTGAACAGGAAGCCCCCAAGTGATTTCAAGAATTGTTTAACGACGCTGATTCGAATACGATCCACGTCGGTTCTCAGAGGGGTTAAACTATGATTCAAATATGACCAAAGGCAACCTCCCAATGAGCTCGGCACTTTTGCCAATCAAATGGGTATCGACAGCTATGTTCTCTTTGGTTCGAATACGACCCATGTTTGAACAGGAAGCCCCCAAGCGACCTTACTGTTTATGGCTAGATTCGAATACGATCATAAGCCGGATCCTCCTTTAAGTCATCATGTAATCTTGTAATAAAAACAACACGTGCATATTTGGAGGAGAAAAAAGGGACAGAGGTCCTGCTTTATTGCTTATCATAATATATATACACGGCTGAGAGAAATATGTACACCACGAGAGCCGGTGGCTTAGGTGTAGTAAGGCTGAAGCTGAGCTATGTTCCACGGCCGACGGGTCTCCTCCTCCGACTTACGTGAATCTTTGTGCTCCCGAATGGCAACGAGATAATATGACCCATTGTGCAAGTTCTTGCTGACCACAAAAGGCCCTTCCCAAGGTGGGGATAGCTTGTGTGCATCTGTTTGATCCTGGATCAGCCGGAGTACAAGGTCGCCTTCCTGGAAGACCCGGGATTTGACCCGGCGGCTATGATAACGGCGCAGGTCTTGTTGGTAAATCGCTGACCGGGCTGCTGCCACATCACGCTATTCGTCCAACAAGTCGAGAGCATCTTGGCGCACCTGTTCATTATCCGTCTCAACATAAGCCGCCACGCGAGGTGAGTCGTGACGGATGTCGCTGGGGAGGACTGCTTCTGCTCCATAAACCATGAAGAAAGGCGTGAAGCCTGTAGACCTGTTAGGAGTAGTGTTGATGCTCCATAAGACGGAGGGCAACTCCTCCACCCAACAACCCGGCGTCCGTTGCAAAGGGACCAAAAGCCGGGGCTTGATGCCCTTCAGAATCTCCTGATTAGCTCTCTCAGTTTGACCATTGGACCGAGGATGAGCCACTGAGGAAACATCAAGTCGGATATGCTCTCGTTGACAAAACTCTTCCATGGCGCCTTTGGAGAGATTGGTGCCATTGTCAGTTATAATGCTGTGCGGAAAGCCAAAGCGGAAAATCACCTTTTTCATAAATTGAACCGCCGTGGCTGCATCGCACTTGCTAACTGGCTCAGCTTCCACCCACTTTGTGAACTTATCAACTGCCACCAAGAGGTGGGTCTTCTTATCCTTGGACCTTTTGAAAGGCCCAACCATATCAAGCCCCCAGACCGCAAAGGGCCAAGTGATTGGGATCATCCTCAGCTCCTGAGCCGGTACATGAGCCCGTCGTGAAAACCTCTGGCAACCATCACATTTACTGACCAAGTCCTCTGCATCAGCATGAGCCGTCAACCAATAAAAACCATGACGAAAAGCCTTGGCCACAAGGGATTTTGAGCCGGCGTGATGGCCACAATCCCCTTCATGGATCTCCCGCAAGATCTCCTGACCTTCCTCAGGGGAGACACAACATTGAAATGCTCCTGTAACACTGCGATGATGCAACTCTCCATCGATAACAATCATTGACTTAGCCCGCCGGGTTACTTGCCTGGCCAAAGTTTCATCCTCCGGCAACTCGCCCCGGGTCATGTAAGCCAGATATGGCATTGTCCAGTCTGGTATGATATGGAGAGCCGCCACCAGTCATGCCTCCGGGTCAGGGACAGCCTAGTCTTCCTCCGTAGGCAACTTAACCGAAGGGCTATACAGGACATCCAGGAAGGTGTTAGGCGGCACCGGCTTTCGCTGAGAGCTGAGCCGGCTTAGGGCATCAGCCGCCTCGTTCTTCCTGCGATCAATGTGCTCTACTTGGTATCCCTGAAAGTGCCTAGCAATGGCATCAACTTCGCGGCGATAAGCCGCCATTAGAGGGTCCTTAGAGTCCCACTTGCCTGATACTTGTTGAGCCACCAAGTCTGAGTCACCGAAGCATCTTACCCGGCTCAAGCTCATTTCCTTAGCCATCCGAAGACCGTGGAGCAAGGCCTCGTACTCAGCCGCATTGTTAGTGCAAGGAAACATCAACTGTAGCACATAATGGAACTTGTCACCTTTAGGGGAAGCCAATACAACGCCAGCCCCCGAGCCCTCCAACTGCCTGGACCCATCGAAGTGAATAGTCCAATATGTGTTATCCAGCTTTTGCTCAGGCACTTGTGACTCTGTCCAATCATTGATGAAATCTACCAAGGCCTGAGATTTAATAGCAGTGCGTGGCACATATTTGAGACCATGAGGCCCAAGTTCTATAGCCCACTTAGCAATTCTCCCTGTGGCCTCTCTATTTTGGATGATGTCACCAAGGGGGGCAGAGCTGACCACAGTGATGGGATGACCCTGAAAATAATGCTTAAGTTTCCGGCTTGCCATGAACACACCATACACAAGCTTCTGCCAATGCGGGTACCGCTGCTTGGACTCAATGAGCACCTCGCTGACATAATAAACCGGCCGCTGAACCGGATGTTCGTTACCCTCCTCCTTGCGCTCTACCACAATGGCCACACTGACGGCTCGTGCGTTTGCCGCCACATACAATAACAACGGCTCCTTATCAACCGGAGCAACAAGGACTGGGGGCTCTGCCAGCTGCTTCTTCAAATCCTCAAAGGCGGTATTAGCTGCATCATTCCAGACAAAGTTATCAGTTTTCTTCATCAACTGATATAAGGGCATGGCCTTCTCACCCAAACGGCTTATAAACCGGCTTAAAGCGGCAATGCGACCCGCCAAGCGCTGAACGTCATTTATACATGCCGGCTTAGCCAGGGAGGTGATGGCCTTGATCTTCTCTGGGTTAGCCTCAATGCCTCTGTCAGAAACCAAGAAGCCCAAGAGTTTGCCTGCAGGAACACCAAAGACACACTTGGCCGGGTTAAGCATCATCTTATAGACCCGGAGGTTATCAAAGGTTTCCCTTAAATCATCTATCAGGGTTTCCTCTTTTATGGACTTAACCACAATATCGTCCACGTAAGCATGAACATTACGCCCAATCTGTTTATGAAGACAGTTCTGTACACAACGCTGGTAAGTCGCCTGTGCACACTTGAGTCCAAAGGGCATGGATACATAGCAGAGGGCTCCAAAGGGAGTGATGAACGCCGTCTTCTCCTGGTCCTTAACTGCCATCTTAATCTGATGATAACCGGAATAAGCATCCAAGAAACTTAAACGTGCACAACCTGCCGTAGCATCAATGATTTGATCAATACGGGGGAGGGCAAAAGGATCAGCCGGGCACGCCTTGTTCAAGTCCGTGTAGTCCACACACATCCGCCAGGTGCCGTTCTTCTTGAGTACGAGCACCGGGTTAGCCAACCACTCTGGGTGAAAGACTTCAACGATAAACCCGGCCGCCAAGAGCCGGGCCACCTCTTCACCAATAGCTTTCCGCCTCTCTTCGTTAAACCACCGAAGGAACTGTCTGACCGGCTTAAATTTAGGATCAACATTGAGAGTATGCTCAGCGAGTACTCTAGGTACACCTGGCATGTCAGAAGGTTTCCATGCGAAGATGTCCCTATTCTCACGGATGAACTCGATGAGCGCGCTTTCCTATTTTGGATCCAGATTTGCACTGATGCTAAACTGCTGAGATGAGTCACCTGGAACAAAATCCATAAGTTTAGTCTCATCAGCTGATTTAAATTTCATTGCCGGCTCTTGTTCTGTAGTTGGCTTTTTTAGAGAGGTCATGTCTGTTGGGTCAACATTGTCTTTGTAAAACTTCAACTCCTCTGTAGCACACACAGATTCTGCATAAGCCGCATCGCCTTCCTCACACTCCAGAGCCACCTTCCGGCTGCCGTGAACCGTGATGGTCCCATTGTGACCCGGCATCTTGAGCTGTAAATACACATAACACGGCCGTGCCATGAACTTGGTGTAAGCTGGCCGTCCAAATATAGCATGGTAGGGACTTCTTATCTTGACCACCTCAAAGGTCAATTTCTCCACCCTGTAGTTGTTTTCATCACCAAAAGCCACTTCTAATTCGATCTTGCCGACTGGATAAGCCGACTTACCAGGTACCACGCCATGGAAGATAGTGTTCGACTGGCTGAGGTTCTTATCAACCAACCCCATACGGCGGAAAGTCTCATAATAGAGGATGTTGATGCTGCTGCCTCCATCCATGAGCACCTTTGTGAACTTATATCCTCCCACTTGAGGAGCCACCACTAAGGCCAAGTGGCCCGGGTTATCCACCCGGGGAGGGTGATCCTCCCTACTCCACACTATAGGCTGCTCAGACCACCGCAAGTAGCGTGGGACCGCCGGCTCAACAGCATTCACAGCCCTCTTGTGAAGCTTCTGATCTCGCTTGCACAAACTAGTGGTAAACACATGATACTGTCCACCGCTAAGCTGCTTTGGATTGGTCTGATAACCCCCCTGCTGTTGTTGGTGACCCTGGCCAGACTGTTGATTAAAGCCCCCTTGACCGCTCTTAGGACCAGAATTTGAGCCGCCCCCCGGGCCATGAAAGCCGCCAGCGCCTGAGCCGCCGCCTGGGCCATTGTAGTTTTAAAAGGCCTTCATGATTGCACAATCCTTCCATAGATGAGTCGCTGGCTTCTCTCTAGAGCCGTGCCTCGGACAAGGCTCATTCAACAGCTGCTCCAGTGAAGGTCCTGACCCGCCGCCTCGGGGAGGGGGCCTCCCCTTGCGTCGCTGGTTATTGCCTTGTGCGCTGGCGTTGGCCACAAACTCTAGGCTGCCATCTGCCTTGCGCTTGCCTCCTCCTTGGTTCCCTGGGTTAAACTGAGGACCCTTGCTATTGCCGATCTTCTTTCCCTTCCCTGTCCTTTCATCATCTGAAGGGGGATCCTTGGTACCATCAGAATCGGCGTACTTGACAAGAGCTGCCATTAGTGTACCCATATCACTGCAGTCGTGCTTAGGCCGCCCGAGTTTCATCTTCAGGGGCACAAAACGACAATTCTGCTCCAGCATTAAAACCGCTGAGCCGGCATCCATCTTGTCTGACGAATGTATGATCTCTTTAACCCGGCGAACCCAATGTGTCGTGGACTCACCCTCCTGCTGCTTACAGTTAGTCAAATCCACAATTGACATAGACTGCCTACAGGTATCTTTGAATTTTTGGATGAACCGGGCTTTCAGCTCAGCCCAAGACCCAATGGAATTCGGTGGTAGCCCTTTCAACCAAGTGCGGGCAGTCCCATCTAACATCATGGTGAAATACTTGGCCATGGCCGCCTCACTGACCTCCAGTAGCTCCATAGCCATCTCATAACTCTCGATCCAAGCTGCGGGTTGTAAGTCAGCTGTGTAGTTAGGCACCTTCCTAGGGCCCTTGAAGTCCTTAGGTAGACGTTCATTACGGATAGCTAGCACTAAGCAAGGGACACCCCCGGTCCTGGTAGGGATACCCACATCAATGGAAGTCATCGGATAAGCCGGGGGGGGGGGGGTCTGGTAAGCCGTCAATTGAGGTACTTGCTCCGCCTCTTGCCGCGCGTGGTCTGCTGCGTAAAAGGCTCCATTATGAGCCGGGCCATGGCCAGGAGGCGGGTCATGGCGTCGGTTACTTGAGCCGGTTGCTGAGACCATGTGCCGGCTGTAAATCGGGCTCTGGCCTGGACGAGGGGTCGAGTGGATCCTGTCCCGGCTGTAGGAGTACGCCTCTTGCTGCGCCAGTGCTGTCTGAAGGAGTTCCCTAACCCGGCGGGTTTCAATAGCCGTCGGAGAGTCGCCGTCAACTGGTAGAGCCGCCAGCCGTGCTGCCGCACCGACCATGTTCTCCAGCGGGTTATTATAATGACCCGGGGGTATTGGCACATACTGAGGCGGGGCAGGGGGCACCTGGGGAGGCCCCTTCACTCGTGGCTGAGTAAGGGGTCCAGACCCGGGCGCTATGACCCCTGGCGGGTTACTAGACCCTGCACCTGGCGTGTTGAAGAGGTTGCGTGGATCGTAAACCGGAGGGAGTCGAGATTGGGCCTTTTGATGCCTCCTTCTCAGGACCTCATTGGCTGCGTTTTGATCCATCGTGAGTTGGAAGGACTGCGCCTGTATCAGCTGAGTTTGGGCATCGAGAGCCGCCTTCTCCGCAGCCAGCCTGATCCCCTCCGCTGCAAGATCCTCTTTAGCTTTTATTACATCCAATTTTAACTGTGCCACCTCTGCGTCGTGCTGAGCTTGATCTGCCGGGTCAACCGTGGCGGTTAGCAGGGCCGTCATCTTGTCCGTGAGATCCATCAGCACCTGAGCCGGAGAGGGCACCGGGTTTCCCGCTCCCGCAGCACGGTTCTGAACAGGCTGCGCGCCAGCCATAAAGACTCCAACCTGACTTGGCGGCTCAAACGGGTCCGGAATACTGTCACCATCGGAACAGCCCATGAACCTGCCATCTTGAAGTTGATACAATGAGTTCGACTCATCGGTGGCCGACTCGCCGTCAGAGCCGGCGGCCGCCTCATCACCAGACCCAGACGGATCAGAGGGCCCTCCATGGATGCATCCCACAAAAGCGTGCCTTAAGGCAGGCCGGGCCCGGGCGGGTCGTGCGCGCTGAGCCGTTTCGATGAGATCGGCGCAAAGGTCCGGCTCCGGGCCCGGCTCACCAATCTTGCCTATGAAAACATGAATTCCGCCGAAGGGGACCCGGTACCCGTACTCAATTGAGCCGGCGTCGGGGCCCCAGTTTGCATCGTCGATGTAGAGCTTGCCGCGATGACTCTTGGTCATCCGGCCCACAACGTATCCCTTGAGCCCTCCGAAGCTGCCCTTCAAGAACTCAAATCCACCGTGCGCTGGCCCCACGGTGGGCGCCAACTGTCGTGGAATTGTCACGGCAGATGTCCTCAAGCTAGGACTTAGTCGTGGAGCCATCGCAACTAGGAAGCTTGAAGGGGTTAATGCGGGACAAGGAACGCGAGGGTTTATACTGGTTCGGCCCCTTACGGTGAAGGTAAAAGCCTACATCCAGTTTGAGGTGGTATTGATTAGGGTTACGATCACCAGGGAGCTTAAACTGCTATGCCCGGCTCTCGATGAGTTTGTTCTTGTCCCTAAACCGCTGCCGGGTCGTCCCTTTATATAGGGAGGCTGACGCCCAGCAGCCCTTAGAGTCCCGGCCGGCTCATAAGAGTGTCCGGCTCGGACTCTCAATCATACTTGCCTTGCACTACAAGCTCTACCATAATAACGTTTGTAACTCGGGCCTTAAGCCATATCCGGGTCTTAAGCCCATCTCTGGCCCATCATCTTCAAGCTTGGCCCCGGGCTTCTGGTAATGACCATTAGAGTAACCCGGCCCCTCCTGGCGGGTGACTCTAAGGTCTATATCCTCAACAGGGGTAAAATAAGATGACCCTCGAGAGAGCGACTCCCTAGGGAAAAGAAATAGGCTAGGCAAATGGTAAAACCAAGGTTGGGCCTTGCTGGAAGAGTTTTATTCAAAGCGAACTGTCAAGGGGGTCCCATAAATCACCCAACCGTGTAAGGAACGCAAAATCCGGGAACATAACACGGGTATGACGGAAACTAGGGCGGCAAGAGTGGAACAAAACACCAGGCATAAGGCCGAGCCTTCCACCCTTTACCAAAATATAGATGCATTAATAATATAAGAGATATTGTGATATCCCAACATAAACATAATCCAACATGGAGCAATCTTCATCTTCACCTGCAACTAGCAACGCTATAAGAGGGGCTGAGCAAAGCGGTAACATAGCCAAACAATGGTTTGCTAGGAAGGTTGACAAAGGTTAGAGGTTCATGGCAATTTGGGAGGCTGGAGGAGCAAGTGAATAGGTAGCGCAGCAAAGCGATAGAACGAAGCAACTAGCATAGCAATGATAGTAATGAGATCCAAGGTGACGGTCATCTTGCCTGAAATCCCGCTAGGAAGAAGAACGAGTCCATGAAGAAGATGAAGCCACGAAGACGAACGAATCCTCACGATCGCAACGACACGGGAACTATCGAGAAGAAGCACACAACAAGGTAAACACACCACACATGAACAAGGCATGATGCTCAATGAAGAATGATGCATGACGAGGCTATATGAAGCTACTCATAAGAAAAGATGATGCATACAGAACAACACATCAAAGCAAGTTTAAATGAGGCCGGAAACAACATATAACAATTCCGGTAAGTCGTCATATGCAATTTTCGAAATTGGTCCAGAACTGAATAAACCTTATATTCAAGTTGTTAAACAGCAAGTTAAAGAGCAACATGATGATCTACACGGAATTCTAGTCAAGTTACATATAAAGTTCATTAGATTCAGAGCTACGGACTAGAAGATATGAGCAAAACAAGTTAAACATGGCATTGATGCAAAATGCATACAAACATCAAGCAAACACCTCAAAACAAGGATGCAACATGATAATATGAGACTACATACGATTCTAAGAAAGTTTCATGTAGAGCACACCCAAAACGGAGCAACGGTGCAACACATACACTCCAAACAATACATAGCAACAATCTGACCAAAACAGCAACTAGGCACCTAGCAAGCATCGAAACAATATGCTACAGCAACTCAACATGAAAGTAAAAGGCATGAACATGATGTACAGGTAAAGCACAACAAAACATGAACACTGAGCTATCTCCATAAATCACTAGAACTTGCTCAAAAGGACATGGCAAGATTGCAAATAATAACAGGTTCACAGACTTGGTGAAAAACTGGACATGGCAGAAAACAGCATCAGGAAGCAATGTTCAGAGCACGAAACCAACATGGTACAGGAGCTTAGCATGGCAAAACAAAGCATGGCATGAATCTACTCAAAGCATATGACAAAAGTCCCTTACTGACCATAAGCCAAACAGGACCAGAAGATATGATGGCAAGCATGTAAACATAGCAAGTTTCGTTATCAGGTTTCAGACTTGGCAGAAAACAGAGCATGGCAGAAACTATAATAAGAAGGCATGTTGGTGAGCTTGATGCACTCACCACAAAGCAATGCATGACAAAACAAGCATGCCTACAGCAAGATGGCATGTTTAAGAAGCTATCCATGGCAAGAGCAAATACATAGCATGTATGGATCAACTACAATAAGCTTGGCAAAAATGAATATCATGTTAAGAATCTGCCAGAAATATTTTATAGCAAAAGTAGAGCAAGATTGACTCATGTTATGGCACTCCATAATTGCAAACAAGGGCATGAATGGATCAATTACAACAATAGCTACAAAGAATCCTTAATGAAAATCTCCAAAATATGCATGGATCTCTCTGTAGCATCAAGTTTACATGGCAACAAAATAACAGCAGGCAAGGACTTAGAGAAATCACAGTCTCTGAAATCAGAAACATTACGGGACCTAGTTTGCATGCTTGTGCTAGTCACCATAGAGATCACAAAACTACATGGCATACACCACTGGAAATATGGCATGGCATACAACAAAACACATGTAGAGCTCATGCTTATAAGATGCACAGATTAAATGAAACAAAAATGACAAATCTCCAAGTTCTGATAAGAACCAGAAGATATCAGCAACTAGCCCTCTTGCAATAGAGATTTGGGCAACCAGATGGCATCTTAAGAACATGGTGCAATGGAACAAAATGAAGAGCATCACGAGACGAACAATTCGATATATCATACATACACAATGTATCTACGAGCAGAAAGTTACGCTAGGTCAAACAAATGCACATGAGATGAAAAATCCTAGGACTTAGAAATAATTTCATGGGGGGAGAACAGTCAACGCACAGGGGATCTCACCGGATCCAGATCGAGCCGAGCTCGGGCCGGCTCAGGCCGGAGGACGGCGGCAGAGGCGCGCCGGCGGGGAGAGGAGGGAGGAGGCCGGAGGGGCGGCGCGGCTCGCCGGCGAACGGGACGACGGCGGCGCGAGAGGTGGTCGACGGGGC
>NC_057811.1:416479174-416484510 GCF_018294505.1 Triticum aestivum
GGCGGGGACGGCGGCCAGGACAGGTGGCGGCGTGTGATTCGCGGAGGGGCGGCGGCTGGACATGTCCGACGGCGGCGCGGACGCGTCCGGTGGCGCGGAGGAGGGAAGAAGCTAGGGTTAGGGTGGATTCATCCGCGAATTTCGGGGAAAAGGGCAAATATATAGGTAGAGGGAGTTAGGAGAGTCCAAACGAGGTGCGGTTTTCGCCCACGCGATCGTGATCGAACGACCGAGAGCATGGCGGAGACTTAGAGTGGTTTTGGGGCTGTTTGAAAGGAGGGTTTGCTGCAACACACAGAAGGACCTTGCGGATGCCCGGTTAACCGTTGGAGTACCAAACGACCTCCAAATGGAACGAAACTTGACCGGTGGTCTACCGGTGGTATACCAAGGCCACTTGACAAGACTCGGTCCATTCCGAGAACGTTCAACACCCGCACATGAGAAGAGGCAAAAGGGGGCGCCGGGTGAAATAGGAGTGTCGGATTGCAAAACGGACAACGGGGAAAATGCTCGGAAGCATGAGACGAACACGTATGCAAATGCGATGCACATGATGACATGATATGAAATGCAAATGATGACATGGCAACATGCAATACGCAAGCAGATGACAAGGCAAGGACGGTGAATAACTGGCAGACACCTGGCGCATCGGATCCGGGGCGTTACAACACTCCTCCACTAACAAGAGATCTCGTCCCGAGATCTTAGGACCGAGACGGAAGGGAAAAAGGATGAGGTGAAACAAGAACAAGACAATGAGGATGAACAAAGTCAAGAACACTCGAGAAGAAAAGAGGAATGTTGAGTGAGACAAGAAGCAAAAGCTCAAGGAATAAGACTGAATTCGAAACCACTCCGGTTGGGAGAAAATTGAAAAAGGAATAAGAACGCAAGAGGAAATCAAAGAATCGAGAGCACTCGAGAAGAAAAGGAACGACGAGAATGATGAGAATCGAATGCTACCGGAATCAGATAGACTCTGAAACCACTCCGGTTAGACAAGATAAGAAACCAATAAGACTGAAAAGATTTAGACAGCACGAGCTCGAGAAATGGGATGATACTTGACTTACGAAACAACACAAAACCTCCGGAAGATTTGAATTAATAGAATGAGAAGAACGGTGAAGAAAATGGCAACTTGTGCCACGAATGACATAGAACATAACCTTAGAAGAAAGGATTGAATGTAGTTGTTGAGGAAGGATCAACAACGAATGGAATAGGCTTGTTGTGGACTTATGGATACTATCTCAAAATTATGAGGTGATAACCAACCACAAGCGGAAAAGATTGAATAGCTGAGAAGAACGAAGAAATGCAAAACTCCACTTCAAAAGAATACGAAGAATTAATTGCACTTCGAAAAGCAAGAAGGAAAGGTACTTGAGCTCCTTCGATAAGAATCTTGATGAACACTTGAGGAATGAATTAAATCATGACGAACCACCATGAAGAACTCCGGTAACAAAAGAATGCCGAGATAAAATAGACGGAAGAATAGCATAAGCTCTGAGTCTTGCGATGATTTAGAAGGAGGTTCCGACGAAATTGGCTAGAAGCTTAAAACTCCGGGAAAGAAAAGATGAAAAACACTTTGACCCGAGAATGTGACAAGATGAACAATCTCCGAAAAGAAGAGATTAATCCACATGAAGAAAGAAGAATAAAGATTACGTTATGCTTATCCTCCATCGATTAAATCGATGAGAAAACAATGGATTTGCATACCACTTATTCGCGTTGGAAAGGATTAAAAGGGAGATATAGCGCCAAAACTTGAGAAAATCTTCGTGAACCACCGGTATGATTTGGGAAAAACAAATTAATTGATATGATGAAATCAACAAGTTTAGTCTCATCAGCCGACTTAAATTTCATTGCCGACTCATGCTCCGTAGTCGGCTTTTTCAGAGAGGTCATATCTGTTGGGTCAACGTTGTCTTTGTAAAACTTCAACTCCTCTGTTGCACAAACAGATTCTGCATAAGCTGCATCGCCTTCCTCGCATTCCAAGGCCACCTTCCGGCTGCCGTGAACCATAATGGTCCCATTATGACCCGGCATCTTGAGCTGTAAGTAAACATAACACGGCCGTGCCATGAATTTGGCGTAAGCCGGCCGCCCAAATATAGCATGGTACGGACTTCTTATCTTGACCACCTCAAAGGTCAATTTTTCCACCCTGTAGTTGTTTTCATCTCCAAAGGCCACTTCCAACTCGATCTTGCCGACTGGATAAGCCGACGTACCAGGTACCACACCATGGAAGATAGTGTTTGACTGGCTGATGTTCTTATCAACCAACCCCATACGACGAAAAGTCTCATAATAGAGGATGTTGATGCTGCTGCCTCCATCCATGAGCACCTTAGTGAACATATATCCCCCCACCTGAGGAGCCACCACTAAGGCCAAGTGGCCCGGGTTATCCACCCGGGGAGGGTGATCCTCCCTACTCCATACTATAGGCTGCTCAGACCACCGCAAGTAGCGTGGAACCGCCGGCTCAACAGCATTCACAGCCCTCTTATGAAGCTTCTGATCTCGCTTACACAGACTGGTGGTAAACACATGATACTGTCCACCGCTAAGCTGCTTTGGATTGGTCTGATAACCCCCTGCTGTTGTTGATGACCCTGGCCAGACTGCTAATTAAAGCCCCCTTGACCGTTCTGAGGATTAGAATTTGAGCCGCCGCCCAGGCCATGAAAACTTCCGGCGCCTGAGCCGCCGCCCGGGCCGTTGTAATTCTTAAAAGCCTTCATGATTGCACAATCCTTCCATAGATGAGTCGCTGGCTTCTCTCTAGAGCCATGCCTTGGACAAGGCTCGTTCAACAGCTGCTCCAGCGTCGGACCTGACCCGCCGCCTCGGGGAGGGGGCCTCCCCTTACGTCGCTGGTTATTCCCTTGTGAGCTGGCATTGGCCACAAACTCTAGGCTGCCGTCGGCCTTGCGCTTGCCTCCTCCTTGGTTCCCCGGGTTATGCTGAGGACCCTTGCCATTGCCGTTCTTCTTTCCCTTCCCTGTCCTTTCATCATCTGAAGCGGGGTCCTTGGTACCATCAGAATCGGCGTACTTGACAAGAGCCGCCATCAGTGTACCCATATCATTGCAGTCGCGCTTAAGCCGCCCGAGTTTCATCTTCAGGGGCACAAAACGACAATTCTGCTCCAACATTAAGACTGCAGAGCCGGCATCCATTTTATCCGAGGAATGTATTATCTCCTTAACCCGGCGAACCCAATGTGTCGTAGACTCACCCTCCTGCTGCTTGCAGTTAGTCAAATCCACAATTGACATAGACTGCCTACAGGTATCCTTGAAGTTTTGGATGAACCGGGCCTTCAGCTCAGCCCAAGACCCAATGGAATTCGGTGGTAGCCCTTTCAACCAAGTGCGGGCAGTCCCATCTAACATCATGGTGAAGTACTTAGCCATGGCCGCCTCACTGACCTCCAGCAGTTCCATAGCCATCTCATAACTCTCGATCCAGGCTGCGGGTTGTAAGTCTGCTGTGTAATTAGGCACCTTCCTAGGGCCTTTGAAGTCCTTGGGTAGACGTTCGTTGCAGATAGCTGGCACTAAACAAGGGACACCCCCAGTCCTGGTAGGGATACCCACGTCGACGGAAGCCGTCGGATAAGCCGGGGGAGTCTGGTAAGCCGTCAACTGGGGCACCTGCTCCGCCTCTTGCCGTGCTCTGTCTTGGTCTGCTGCGTGAAAGGCTCCGTTATGAGCCGGGCCATGGCCAGGGGGCGGGTCATGGCGTCGGACGTTACTTGAGCCGGTCGCTGAGACCATGCGCCTGCTGTAACTCGGGCTCCGGCCTGGGCGAGGGGTCGAGTGGATCCTGTCCCGGCTATAGGAGTACGCCTCTTGCTGCGCCAGTGCTGTCTGAAGGAGTTCCCTGACCCGGCGGGTTTCAATAGCCGTCGGAGAGTCGCCGTCGACTGGGAGAGCCGCCAGCCGTGCTGCCGCGGCGACTATGTTCTCCAGCGGGTTATTATAATGACCCGGGGGTATTGGCACGTACTGAGGCGGGGCAGCGGGCACCTGGGGAGGCCCCATCACTATTGGCTGAATAGGGGTTCCAGACCCGGGCACTATGACCCCTGGCGGGTTACTAGACCCTGCACCTGGCGTGTTGAAGAGGTTGCGTGGATCGTAAACCGGAGGGAGTCAAGATTGGGTCTTTTGATGCCTCCTTCTCATGACCTCATTGGACGCGTTCTGATCCATCGTGAGTCGGAAGGACTGCGCCTGGATCAACTGAGTTTGGGCATCGAGAGCCGCCCTCTCCGCAGCCATCCTGATCCCTTCCGCTGCAAGATCCTCCTTAGCTTTCACTAGATCCAATTTTAACTGTTCCACCTCCGCATCATGCTGAGCTTGATCCGCCGGATCAACCGTGGCGGTTAACAGGGCCGTCATCTTGTCCGTGAGATCCATCAGCATCTGAGCCGGAGAAGGCACCGGGTTTCCCGCTCCAGCAGCGGGGTTCTGAATAGGCTGCGCACCGGCCATAAAGATTCCAACCCGGCTTGGTGGCTCAAATAGGTCCGGAATACTGTCACCATCGGAACAACCCATGAGCCTGCCATCTTGAAGTTGATACAACGAGTTTGACTCATCGGTGGCCGACTCACCGTCAGAGCCGGCGGCCGTCTCATCACCAGATCCAGATCGATCAGAGAGTCCTCCATGGATACACCCCACGAAAGCATGCCTTAAGGCAGGCCGGGCCCGGGCGGGTCGTGCACGCTGAGCCGTCTCGACGAGATCGGCGCAGAGAACCGGCTCAGGGCCCGGCTCACCAATCTTGCCAATGAAAACATGAATTCCGCTGAAGGGGACCCGGTACCCGTACTCAATTGAGCCGGCGTCGGGGCCCCAGTTTGCATCGTCGATGTAGAGCTTGCCGCGACGACTCTTGGTCATCCGGCCCACAGCGTATCCCTTGAGCCCTTCGAAGCTGCCCTTCAAGAACTCAAATCCACCGTGCGCCAGCCCCATGGTGGGCGCCAACTGTCGTGGAATTGTCACGGCAGATGTCCTCGAGCTAGGACTTAGTCGTGGAGCCATCGCAGCTAGGAAGCTTGAAGGGGTTAATGCGGGACAAGGAACAAGAGGGTTTATACTGGTTCGGCCCCTTACGGTGAAGGTAAAAGCCTACGTCCAGTTTGAGGTGGTATTGATTAAGGTTACGATCACCAGGGAGCTAAACTGCTATGCCCGGCTCTCGATGAGATTGTTCTCGCCCCTAAACCGCTGCTGGATCGTCCCTTTATATAGGGAGGCTGACGCCCAGCAGTTCTCAGAGTCCCG
>NC_057811.1:416484868-416486952 GCF_018294505.1 Triticum aestivum
CCGGCTCATAAGAGTGTCCGGCTCGGACTCTCGACTACTCTTGCCTTACACTACAAGTTCTACCATAATAATGATTGTAACTACGGGCCTTAAGCCATATCCGGGTCTTAAGCCCATCTTTGGCCCACCGTCTTTAAGCTCGGCGCCGGGCTTCTGGCAATGACCATATGAGTAACCCGGCCCCTCCTGGCGGGTGACTCTAAGGTCTATATCCTCAACAGAAACCACTCCGGTTAGACAAGATAAGAAACCAATAAGACTGAAAGGATTTAGACAGCACGAGCTCAAGAAATGGGATGATACTTGACTTAAGAAACAACACAAAACCTCCAGAAGATTTGAATTAATAGAATGAGAAGAACGGTGAAGAAAATGGCAACTTGTGCCACGAATGACATAGAACGTAACCTTAGAAGAAAGGATTGAACGTAGTTGTTGAGGAAAGATCAACAACGAAAGGAATAGGCTTGTTGTGGACTTATGGATAGTATCTCAAAATTATGAGGTGATAACCAACCACAAGCGGAAATGATTGAATAGCTGAGAAGAACAAAGAAATGCAAAACTCCACTTCAAAAGAATACGAAGAATTAATTGCACTTCGAAGAGCAAGAAGGAAAGGTACTTGAGCTCCTTCGATAAGAATCTTGATGAACACTAGAGGAATGAATTAAATCATGACGAACCACCATGAAGAACTCCGGTAACAAAAGAATGCCGAGATAAAATAGACGGAAGAATAGCATAAGCTCTGAGTCGTGCGATGATTTAGAAGGAGGTTCCGACGAAACCGGCGAGAAGCTTAAAACTCCGGGAAAGAAAAGATGAAAAACACTTTGAACCGAGAATGTGACAAGATGAACAATCTCCGAAAAGAAGAGATTAATCCACATGAAGAAAGAAGAATAAAGATTACGTTATGCTTATCCTCCATCGATTAAATCGATGAGAAAACAATGGATTTGCATACCACTTATTCGCGTTGGAAAGGATTAAAAGGGAGATATAGCGCCAAAACTTGAGAAAATCTTCGTGAACCACCGGTATGATTTGGAAAAAATGAAATAATTGATATGATAAAAACTGAAAGAATCTTGAGCGAACCACCGCAAGAATTCTAAAATTGACTGACGAAGGAGGATGACTCACCGGGAAAATAGGAAAAACACGAAGATACTTGAGGGAAGCAAGATGCAATTGAAGGAAGAGATGACGAGCTGATTGAAGCATACTTGAACGCAGCACCGGAAGAATATGGAGACAAACGAAAAGGCATGAATATAGAATAATCGGAGAACGGATTTGAAAACTTAGAACGACGAAATCTTCTGAAATAGATGGCCTCCGGATAATTGAGACGGAAAACAACTGTTGAAATACTCCGGATGGGTGAAAAATAATTGCACGACTTGTAACGATTTGATAGGATAACATCGAGCTAGCACTGCGAATCTCCGGGAGAACGGACAAGATTTAGGGAAAACTCTTCTTCGGTCTTCAGATGTTGAGAATGACGACGAGAAAAAAAACACCAAAATTGATGAGATACTCCGGGAGAATGAAAATCGAAGAGGTAGAGTCAACAATGAAAATAATTTGAAATTGATCTTGGAAAGGCAACTGACTGATGAAATACATGCTTACATCAAACTTCGGAAAGGATTTGAGAATAACTCCGGGAAATTAGAAGAGACAGGTAAGATCCTGGGAAAACACCTGTGGGTTAGGGCCCACCGAAAGGAAACACCGTTGAAAAAGGATTGTTGAAAGGGAAATGATGCACCGGAACAATTGAAATATTAGAATTAGGTGACAACCTCGAATTAATTCGAACACAGACGAATCTCCTGAGATGTCTTCATCACTCCGGAACGATTAAATGACGAGAGGAGAACGAGCAACGGGAAACATTTGAGCCGAGGAAAGAATATAATCACTACCGAAAATTGGAATTGAAACCACCGGAAAAGAAAAGAGATGAAAGGATGTCGAACGAGGCAAAAATTCACCGGTAGAAATAATTGAGGAAAAAAACTGAAGGAGCTCCGTACGAATGAAATTGCTGCTCGAAAGAGACTCAGACT
>NC_057811.1:416487093-416531822 GCF_018294505.1 Triticum aestivum
GACGAATAGCTTTGAAGAGAAAAGCACCGGTTGAAATAATTGAGGAGAGAATGCAAAGATTTCGCACGAGTAGAATGGATACTCGATTATAGACTCCGGTTCCGAGAAGAAAAAAGGGTGGGCGGGTGGGAAAAAACAAGGACAACTTCAGACAGGGAAACGACATTAGAAGAGAAATAACTGAGGACTGATCTCGCAAAAGATGACGAGGATCGAAACACTCGAAGAGAAGAGCGCCGGATTGAAAAGAGGATGGACAACGAACGCAAACTAACCACGTGATCCTGAGAAAATTTGAAGGGGAAGAGAAATAGTTCAAAACACCTACGTCAAGATTTCTCACCAGAGCGACGAAGGGACAGAGGAGTAAAAAGAATTCCTACTCTCCGATATAACTAGACTCAGAAAACAATTTTCTTCTAGACTCGACAACGGCCAAACTACACGATCAATCAAGGGGGGCTCCTAGGGTCGGTCGAGGCTCTGATACCAACTTTGTCACGCCCTGTTGAGGATATAGACCTTAGAGTCACCCGCCAGGAGGGGCCGGGTTACTCATATGGTCATTACCAGAAGCCCGGCGCCAAGCTCAAAGACGGTGGGCCAAAGATGGGCTTAAGACCCGGATATGGCTTAAGGCCCGTAGTTACAATCATTATTATGGTAGAACTTGTAGTGTAAGGCAAGAATAGTTGAGAGTCCGAGACGGACACTCTTATGAGCCGGCCGGGACTCTGAGAGCCGCAGGGCGTCAGCCTCCCTATATAAAGGGACGACCCGGCAGCAGTCTAAGGACAAGCAAGATCTCATCGAGAGCCAGGCATAGCAGTTTAGCTCCCTGGTCATCGAAACCCTAATCAATACCACCTCAACTGGACGTAGGCTTTTACCTTCACCGTAAGGGGCCGAACCAGTATAAACCCTCGTGTTCCTTGTCCCGCTTAACCCCTTCAAGCTTCCTAGCTGCGATGGCTCCACGACTAAGTCCTAGCTCGAGGACATCTGCCGTGACAATTCCACGACAGTTGGCGCCCACCGTGGGGCCAGCGCACGGTGGATTTGAGTTCTTGAAGGGCAGCTTCGAAGGGCTCAAGGGATACGCTGTGGGCCGGATGACCAAGAGTCATCGCGGCAAGCTCTACATCGACGATGCAAACTGGGGCCCCGACGCCGGCTCAATTGAGTACGGGTACCGGGTCCCCTTCGGCGGAATTCATGTTTTCATTGGCAAGATCGGTGAGCCGGGCCCCGAGCCGGATCTCTGCGCCGATCTCATCGAGACGGCTCAGTGTGCACGACCCGCCCGGGCCCGGCCTGCCTTAAGGCGCGCGTTTGTGGGATGTATCCATGTCGGGCCCTCTGATCTATCTGGGGCTGGTGATGAGGCGGCCGCCGGCTCTGACGACGAGTCGACCACCGATGAGTCAAACTCGTTGTATCAACTTCAAGATGGCAGTCTCATGGGTTGTTCCGACGGTGACAGTATTCCGGACCCGTTTGAGCCGCCAAGTCAGGTTGGAGTCTTTATGTCTGGCGCGCAGCCTGTTCAGAACCCCGGTGCCGGAACGGGAAACCCGGTGCCTTCTCCGGCTCAGGTGCTGATGGATCTCACGGACAAGATGACGGCCCTGTTAACCCCCACGGTTGACCCGGCGGATCAAGCTCAGCATGATGCGGAGGTGGCACAGTTAAAATTGGATCTAGTGAAAGCTAAGGAGGAGCTTGCAGCGGAAGGGATCAGGATGCCTGTAGAGAGGGCGGCTCTCGATGCCCAAACTCAGCTAATCCAAGCGCAGTCCTTCCAACTCACGATGGATCAGAACGCGTCCAATGAGGTCATTAGAAGGAGGCATCAAAAGACCCAATCTCGACTCCCTCCGGTTTACGATCCACGCAACCTTTTCAACACGCCAGGTGCAGGGTCTAGTAACCCGCCAGGGGTCATAGTGCCCGGGTCTGGAGCCCCTATTCAGCCACGAGTAATGGGGCCTCCCCAGGTGCTCCCTGCCCCGCCTCAGTACGTGCCAATACCCCCGGGTCATTATAATAACCCGCTGGAGAACATGGTCGCTGCGGCAACACGGCTGGCGGCTCTCCCAGTTGACGGCGACTCTCCGACGGCTATTGAAACCCGCCGGGTCAGGGAACTCCTTCAGACAGCTCTGGCGCAGCAAGAGGCGTACTCCTACAGCCGGGACAGGATCCACTCGACCCCTCATCCAGGCCAGAGCCCGAGTTACAGCCGGCACATGGTCTCAGCAACCGGCTCAAGTAACGTCCGACGCCATGACCCGCCCCCTGGTCACGGCCCGGCTCATAATGGAGCCTTTCACACAGCAGACCAGGACAGAACTCGGCAAGAGGCGGAGCAAGTGCCTCAATTGACGGCTTACCAGACACCCCCGGCTTATCCGACGGCTTCCGTCGACGTGGGCATCCCTACCAGGACCGGGGGTGTCCCTTGTTTAGTGCCAGCTATCCGTAATGAACGTCTACCTAAGGACTTCAAGGGCCCTAGGAAGGTGCCTAATTACACAGCTGACTTACAACCCGCAGCCTGGATCGAGAGTTACAGATGGCCATGGAACTACTGGAGGTCAGTGAGGCGGCAATGGCCAAGTACTTCACCATGATGTTGGATGGGACTACCCGCACTTGGTTGAAAGGGCTACCACCGAACTCCATCGGGTCTTGGGCTGAGCTGAAAGCCCGGTTGATCAAAACTTCAAGGATACCTGCAGGCAGTCGATGTCAATTGTGGATTTGACTAACTGTAAGCAGCAGGAGGGTGAATCCACGACGCATTGGGTTCGCCGGGTCAAGGAGATCATACATTCGTCTGATAAGATGGATGCCGGCTCTGCAGTCTTAATGCTGGAACAGAATTGTCGTTTCGTGCCCCTGAAGATGAAACTCGGGCGGCTTAAGCGCGACTGCAATGATATGGGTACACTAATGGCGGCTCTGGTTAACTACACCGATTCTGATGGTACCAAGGATCCCCCTTCAGATGATGAAAGGGCAGGGAAGGGAAAGAAGAACGGCAACGGCAAGGGTCTTCAGCATAACCCGGGGAACCAAGGAGGAGGCAAGCGCAAGGCCGACGGCAGCCTAGAGTTTGTGGCCAACGCCAGCTCACAAGGGAATAACCAGCGACGTAAGGGGAGGCCTCCTCCCCGAGGCGGCGGGTCAGGTCCGACGCTGGAGCAGCTGTTGAATGAGCCTTGTCCAAGGCATGGCTCTAGAGAGAAGCCAGCGACTCATCTGTGGAAGGATTGTGCAATCATAAAGGCCTTTAAGAATTACAATGGCCCGGGCAACGGCTCAGGCGCCGGCGGCTTTCATGGCCCGGGCGGCGGCTCCAATTCCGGTCCTCAGAATGGTCAAGGGGGCTTTAATCAACAGTCTGGCCAGGGTCATCAACAGCAGCAGGGGGGTTATCAGACCAATCCAAAGCAGCTTAGCGGTGGACAGTATCATGTGTTTACCACTAGTTTGTGCAAGCGAGATCAGAAGCTTCACAAGAGGGCTGTGAATGCTGTTGTGCCGGCGGTTCCACGCTACTTGCGGTGGCCTGAGCAGCCTATAGTGTGGAGCAGGGAGGATCACCCTCCATGGGTGGATAATCCGGGTCACTTGGCCCTGGTGGTGGCTCCTCAGGTAGGAGTGTCGGGGATATACCCCGCGGTATGACCCGACCGGGCTTGGCGTTTTCATTGGTAACCCACCGTGGTGGCGACTCACGAGCCTGGCGGCTCACGGATGGCCCTAACGGCGGGTCATATAGAAGACTAGGCCCAAGGCCCAGAAGGCCAGCTCATGTTATGGTGGGCCGGTTTACGAGGAAAGGCATAAGGAGTTTTCCCTTAAGGGAGCAGACTAGGATTCCACTTGTAATAGACTAGTCCTAATCCTAATAGGACTCCACATGTAACCCGCCCCTTCAATTTATATAAGGAGGGGCAGGACACCCCAAAGAGGGACGAGCAACAAGAAACAATCTCTAGGGCTAGATACAAAGAGCCGGCTTACCGGCGACTCTCTCATGAGCATAATGAGACCTAGCCACAAACAGCATGTTGGGCTATTACCGGATGATGTTTCCCGGGGCCCGAAGCTGTCTAAATCCTTGTCTTGTGTTGCGTCTCTCGATTCCGCCCAACCCCTCTCAAGCTACTACATAGTTGTGCTAGCCTCGCGACTAAGTCCTGACACTAAGGACATCTGCCGTGACAATTCCACGACAGTTGGCGCCCACCGTGGGGCCTGCGCACAGTGGTGATGAGTTCTTGGAGGGATCCCCAGGGATCGAGGATTTTTGCAATTTTTCGGATGAAGATTTTTACAATCCATGAGATTGAAGTAAAAAAAAGAGATTAGGGTTGAGATATTCGCGTCTGCCGCCGCTGTCCGATGATCCGCCGAAACTGACAGGTACTCAATCTATACGTCACGAAACGATGGGGTTGATACCCTAAAAAAAAAGAAACGATGGGGTTGATGAGATTAATTTTTTCTCGGTGGATGCTGTGCACTACACCTGGTGATCCGACAAAGCGTCAAATCCCAGAAAAGGCGAGGACAGCCGTTTTCTGCAGCACCTAGTATTGGTTGGACACGCAAAGCACTAAGACCAAGGAGGACCGTTCCGATGAAGAAACCAGCAAAACCGCCGAGTTGACGAGACCGACAAGCAGTCTAATCCAAAACCGGATCGATTTCTTGAGATGCTGCCGCGCGTCGCTAATACTGGTTAGATTTCCATGACACGCTGCCAAGGATTCGGAAGTACGGCACATGTTTCCCGTCCATGGCAACCATACGTCAGGGAAGCTTCAAGTCTTGAGGAGCTCAGGCACGGCTGGTGTTTTTACTACTCGTTTTTTCTAATCAACACTACAGCTGTTGCGAGGACTATTGCTGCCACGAGACCATATTGCTGCCACTTTCCATCCATCCGAGAACTCCAATCTGGTTACACACATGGGCCAAGTCCCAAAGGACTCCTGTGGTGGCAGGGAACAGCGGCGGCCTCGTTTTTTCTGATCTGCATTCATTGAGGAGACGGAGGAACATGCATATTGTGGCAAAAAGTGTACTCAAAAATAGACTACAAAACCCTGGTTTGGCTGATACATTGCGCAGTACTGCTCGTACTACATGGAGATTAAAAGCTACTGCCGTTTCTTTATCTCATTAAGACAAATTAGTTTTTCATGGATGGAATAAAAAAAAAAGAGTCATCGTGGCAGTCATGAAGCCACATGGGGTGCTACTGCTGCTCAGCTAAACGTACATGTAGGCGGGGTATTTTCTGTCCGGTCACATCCAACATTTGCGGTGCCTCGTTCTGTTGCCGAGCCGCCGCGAGTGCTCTTGCGTTGCGTCGCCGAATCACCTCTGCTGTATAAACCGCTGGGGCCGCGTTGAGCCGCCTCTGCTGTGTTTAGCCGCCGAGGCTATATTGAGTTGCCAGTCCGCCTAAGTTGTCTCTGGCACGTTGAGCGGATCATTGGTCATCCAAACAAATCAGGTGATATCCATCCAAGTTTATTTTATTAACACATATTGTTTTCATCAAAGAACAATTACTTGGTCTGATAATTTTTTCACAGGGCCATTATTCCTTACAAAGGTGTCGCATAAAGGGTGCGCGCCAGCATTATCTGTGCAAGTCGCCGCCCCCGCTACATCCGTACGCGTGACTGACTCATCGTCCGCGTCCGCGTTTGTCTCGCCTGGGTCTGGGCCGTTTCCAACGCTGTGGCCGTCTCTCGCGACCACACCGGCTTACAACGCCACGGACGACTCGCCCGTCCGCTCTCACGGCCGGTTCACGCGCCCGCTCCGGCTTACAACACTGCTTCACCGTGGTGATCATTAAACTCCGTGGTGGATATTTTCTGGCTTAACATATCAGGTGAAATCCATCCATTATATTTTCATATTATGTATTGCTTTCTTTAAAAAGAGCAATTACCCTGGCTTGCAAGTTTTCCAATGCAGGACAAATTGTCTACTGCAAAAAAGGATTATTATATCGCTGAGCTATTGGATAACCCATGCCGGTTTATATCGTGGTCCAGTCTGCATCAACTCGTCAGGACCGTGCGAATTACCCAATAAAGCATGCACAGGTCGTCCGTCTCCCGCGGCCTGGTCTACATCAACATACCGGGCCGCACCGGTCTGCATGAGCTGTTTATTGAGTATGAGCAAGTCACAGCTTGGGTAGCCTGGTTTTCTTTTAAATTGGAGGCAAATTATCATCAACCACCGTTTGCACTGGATGGCTCAATGAGCAGGCGCACAAGTCGCCGCCACTACAGCTTTGGTTAACTTCAAATCACCAGTTGGAAGGAACCATTGGCCGAATTGCTGACACGGCTCATACAGGATCATTTATAACCCGCCGCAGTCACCTCAACCTTCTGTGGATTCACATCGCGCTATCAACACCAATGATATACACCTTATGCTATGGTCAATATGGAGAATCTCAAAGCCAACTCCTCGAGTCGTCTTGAGACTCGGGGGTTACAATGATATGACTTGGCAGCATTGGTCGGTTTCAATGCATTCAAGAACTCCGGGTCATTGGAGGGAAAAATAACCCGGTCCCGGAGGCTACCGCCATATTGGTAAAAAGTTTAAAGGCCGTCAGAAAATTTCTGGCTTAAGAAGAAGGATTCCGGTTTAGATCTTGCTCAAGAGACTTGACATCTCCCACAAAGCACTGAAGCTCTTAAATATCCGGTTCAAAATCCGGTTCAAGGGAAATTTATCTGCCACAAAGTTTTGAAGCTCTCAAATCCGGTTCAAAATCTGGTTCAAGGTAAATTTGTTTATCACAAAGCTTTGAAACTCTCAATATCCGGTTTTTCCGGTTCAAAAAGAATTTATCTCTCGCAAAAGTTCGAGTTCTCAGGAAAAATTAAAGGGACCAAAAAGAGTCTGTTACAAAGCACAACCCAAACATAGGTACCCTGCTTTAATGAATTGGGAGCTGATCGTATTCGAATTTAGCTGAACCCTTTAGGTGTGACCCTGATCGTATTCGAATCAGAGTCGTTAAATATTCTCATGATCACTAGGGGGCTTCCTGTTCAAACATAGGTCGTATTCGAACCAAAGAGAACATAGTTATCAGTACCCTCTTGATCGGCACACTGCCGAGCTCACTAGGGGGCTTCTTGATCGTATTCGAATCATAGCTCAACCCCTTTTGGGAACCGACGTGGATCGTATTCGAATCAGCGTCGTTAAACAACTCTCAAGGTCATTTGGGGGCTTCCTGTTCAAACATAGGTCGTATTCGAACCAAAGAGAACATAGCTGTCGGTACCCTCTTGATCGGCAACGCCAAAGCCACTGGGGGCTATATGATCGTATTCGAATCTTAGCTTAACCCCTTTGGGACGGTTTTATGATCGTATTCGAATCAGAAGCCTCAAATTTTTTGAAGTCTCTTTTTGCAAACAATTTTTGGATTTTATTTGAAGCTCTTTTGATCATATCTAAAGTGTATATGAGTGGTTGCTATTTAACCCGGTTTGACTTTGGATGATAAGTCGCCATCATATGACAATCATAAACATTTGGAAGTCTTGATTTCTAAAGATTGGGTTATCACCCTTACTGCACAGGTCACATAAACCGGCAGTGAAAATTCAATATCACAGGTATAATATTATTATTATAGTTATGTTTCAAAGTTATGATTCATAACAGGCTTATCTGTGACTCCTTGTTACACATCAATGGTTATATGTGAGATATTATGACCCGCCCTGCGGTAAACTGCCAAGGGATCTTGTGATCTAATTATGTGCAGGATAAGACTACATTTGGGTGGTTACCCGCCCTGATTTTTGACGTTAAGTCGCCAGGGCATATGTTGTTTAAACTCTGCAGGATTTACAGAGCTATGACTTACATAAATGATTAAATTCAAGCCCATCATCATAGATTGAAATTGGTGTCTCAAAAGGGTTATCAATTCTTGATTTTCTCAAAGGCTATAAGCCGCCGGGTTGTACAAATTCCGGCTTACAATGGAGGCGTATTAAATCGCCATCGGCCAAGAGCCGCCGGGTATTTAAACTCCGGATTTACTTATCAACAAATGAGGTATTCAAAGTCGCTTTGGCGCAATGGCTATTATTTTATCAATGGATATGATTTATTCTACAACGGAAGGAATAGTCCCGAGTCGCTGGAGGCTTACGACCCGGCACTTGGGGGCTACATTATCCAAATTGATATTACATTGAATATGCAAGTCCCATGTCACTGCCAGCATGTACCATGACACTTGGGGGCTAATGCAAAGTCATTTTTTGCTCAACTTATTGAAGACCCGACTCATCACATTCTAAATGAGCCGGCCCTTGGGGGCTACCAATTGCTCCCGTCAAAAATTCAAGGTACACAAGCCTTAATCCATTATATTGAAAGATCCACTACTCAGTTGGTAGAGTACAAAGCTCTTAACCTTGTGGACGTGGGTTCAAGCCCCATGGTGGAGATTACATCATATGATGTTATTATCAGTGAATAATATACAAAGTCCCAGCTCGGTAATATCTTACTGACCCGGCCCTTGGGGGCTACATGTTGCTGGTCAAGTTTACATGATCATATTTACAAAGTCCCTGCTCATTATTGCATAATGACCCGGCCCTTGGGGGCTACATTGGTTGAAGTTTTTATGAGCATAAGGCAATTACAAGTCCCAGGTTGCTGCAAGCATGACAACCCGGCACTTGGGGGCTACATATGTGGAATATTCAGTTTATGACTAATGATTGAGATGAATAATCCGGATTTCTTCAAGGTTGCAACACTTATATTGAAGCAAGTCTTAAGTTATCACTATGTTTTCCTCTTAAGACTTGGGGGCTACAGGTGATATGCATATAAGGGAGAAAAAATCTTCAAATTCTCAGTTTGGAGTAGACCAGATTAACACGGTGTCTGCAACAATCATGACCCGGCATCACTTATTTATAACCCGACAGTTTTGGCAATCATAAATCGGCAAGATCTACATCTTTAAGCCGGCTGAATATCAGTTGAATATTTCAAGACCAATATTTTTCGTCAAGTGAGAGCATTGAAGGCCGACTCAAATGGATTATTTCTTATAATATTTCTCTACAAGAGCCAATGTCAGCAAATTGGTTATGAAGCTGGCCTATTGACCCGGATTTTTTAGAAGAAGTGCCTGGATTTTTTTGCATCGGGAAGGATCAGTTTAACATGGATAAATCCAAATTAAACTGGGGGCTAATGTCGGGGATATACCCCGCGGTATGACCCGACCGGGCTTGGCGTTTTCATTGGTAACCCACCGTGGTGGCGACTCACGAGCCTGGCGGCTCACGGATGGCCCTAACGGCGGGTCATATAGAAGACTAGGCCCAAGGCCCAGAAGGCCAGCTCATGTTATGGTGGGCCGGTTTACGAGGAAAGGCATAAGGAGTTTTCCCTTAAGGGAGCAGACTAGGATTCCACTTGTAATAGACTAGTCCAAATCCTAATAGGACTCCACATGTAACCCGCCCCTTCAATTTATATAAGGAGGGGCAGGACACCCCAAAGAGGGACGAGCAACAAGAAACAATCTCTAGGGCTAGATACAAAGAGCCGGCTTACCGGCGACTCTCTCATGAGCATAATGAGACCTAGCCACAAACAGCATGTAGGGCTATTACCGGATGATGTTTCCCGGGGCCCGAAGCTGTCTAAATCCTTGTCTTGTGTTGCGTCTCTCGATTCCGCCCAACCCCTCTCAAGCTACTACATAGTTGCGCTAGCCTCGCGACTAAGTCCTGACACTAAGGACATCTGCCGTGACAATTCCACGACAAGGAGGATATAAGTTCACTAAGGTGCTCATGGATGGAGGCAGCAGCATCAACATCCTCTATTATGAGACATTCCGTCGTATGGGGTTGATTGATAAGAACCTCAGCCAGTCCAACACTATTTTCCACGGGGTGGTACCTGGTAAGTCGGCTTATCCAGTCGGCAAGATTGAGTTGGAAGTGGCCTTTGGAGATGAGAACAACTACAGGGTGGAGAAATTGACCTTTGAGGTGGTCAAGATAAGGAGTCCATAACATGCTATATTTGGACGGCCGGCTTACGCCAAGTTCATGGCACGGCCGTGTTATGTATACTTACAGCTCAAGATGCCGGGTCATAATGGGACCATTATGGTTCACGGCAGTCGGAAAGTGGCTCTGGAGTGTGAGGAAGGCGATGCAGCTTATGCAGAATCTCTTTGCGCAACAGAGGAGTTGAAGTTTTACAAAGACAACGTTGACCCAACGGATATGACCTCTCTGAAGAAGCCGACTACGGAGAATGAGCCGGCGATGAAATTTAAGTCAGCCGATGAGACTAAACTTGTTGATTTCGTTCCAGGAGACTCATCTCAGCAATTTAGCATCAGTGCTAATCTGGATCCAAAATAGGAAGGCGCGCTCATCGAGTTCATCCGTGAGAATAGGGACATCTTCGCATGGAAACCTTCTGACATGCCAGGTGTACCTAGAGAGCTCGCTGAGCACACTCTCAATGTTGATCCAAAATTTAAGCCGGTCAGGCAGTTCCTTCGGCGGTTTAATGAAGAGAGGCGGAAAGCTATTGGTGAAGAGGTGGCCCGGCTCTTGGCGGCCGGGTTTATTGTTGAAGTCTTTCGCCCAGAGTGGTTGGCTAACCCGGTGCTCGTACTCAAGAAGAACGGCACCTGGCGGATGTGTGTGGACTACACGGACTTAAACAAGGCGTGTCCGGCTGATCCTTTTGCCCTCCTCCGTATTGATCAAATCATTGATGCTACGGCAGGTTGTGCACGCTTAAGTTTCTTGGATGCTTATTCTGGATATCATCAGATTAAGATGGAAGTTAAGGACCAGGAGAAGACGGCGTTCATCACTCCCTTTGCAGCCTTCTGTTATGTGTCTATGCCCTTTGGACTCAAGTGTGCACAGGCGACTTACCAGCGTTGTGTACAGAACTGTCTTCATAAACAGATTGGGCGCAATGTTCACGCCTATGTGGACGATATTGTGGTTAAGTCCATAAAAGAGGAAACCCTGATAGATGATTTAAGGGAGACCTTTGATAACCTCCGGATCTACAAGATGATGCTTAACCCGGCCAAGTGTGTTTTTGGTGTTCCTGCAGGCAAACTCTTGGGTTTTTTGGTTTCTGACAGAGGCATTGAAGCTAACCCGGAGAAGATCAAGGCCATCACCTCCCTGGCTAAGCCGGCCTGTATAAACGACGTTCAGCGCTTGGCGGGTCGCATCGCTGCTTTAAGCCGGTTTATAAGCCGTTTGGGTGAGAAAGCCATGCCATTATATCAGTTGATGAAGAAAACTGATAACTTTGTCTGGAATGATGCGGCTAATACTGCCTTTGAAGATTTGAAAAAGCAGCTGGCAGAGCCCCCAGTCCTTGCTGCTCCGGTTGATAAGGAGCCCTTATTACTGTACGTGGCGGCGAATACACGAGCCGTCAGTGTGGCAATGGTGGTGGAGCGCAAGGAGGAGGGCAAGGAGCATCCGGTTCAGCGGCCGGTTTATTATGTCAGCGAAGTGCTCATTGAGTCCAAGCAGCGATATCCGCATTGGCAGAAGCTTGTTTATGGTGTGTTCATGGCAAGCCGGAAACTCAAGCATTATTTTCAGGGTCATCCCATCACTGTGGTCAGTTCTGCCCCTCTTGGTGATATCATTCAAAACAGGGAGGCCACAGGGAGAGTAGCTAAGTGGGCTATCGAGCTTGGACCTCATGGTCTCAAGTACGTGCCACGCACTGCTGTTAAATCACAGGCCTTGGTGGATTTCATCAATGACTGGACAGAGTCACAAGTGCCCGAGCAGAAGCCGGATAACACATATTGGACTATCCACTTTGATGGGTCCAGGCAGTTGGAGGGCTCGGGGGCTGGAGTCGTGTTGGCTTCCCCTAAAGGTGACAAGTTCCATTATGTGCTACAGTTGCTGTTTCCTTGCACTAATAACGCGACTGAGTACGAGGCCTTGCTCCATGGTCTTCGGATGGCTAAGGAGATGAGCTTAAGCCGGGTAAGGTGCTTCGGCGACTCAGACTTGGTGGCTCAACAAGTATCAGGAAAGTGGGATTCCAAGGACCCTCTCATGGCAGCTTATCGCCGCGAGGTTGATGCCATTGCAGGGCACTTTCAGGGTTATCAAGTGGAACACATCGATCGCAGGAAGAACGAGGCGGCGGATGCTTTAAGCCGGCTGGGCTCTCAGCGAAAACCGGTGCCGCCCAACACTTTCCTGGACGTCCTGTATAGCCCTTCTGTTAAGTTGCCTACAGAGGAAGACTTGGCTGTCCCTGACCCGGAGGCCCGACTGGTGGCAGCTCTTCATATCATACCAGACTGGACAATGCCATATATGGCTTACATGACCCGGGGCGAGTGCCTGAGGACGAAACTTTGGCCAGGCAAATAACCCGGCGGGCTAAGTCAATGATTGTTATCAATGGAGAGTTGCATCACCGCAGTGTTACGGGAGCGTTTCAGCGTTGTGTTTCCCCTGAGGAAGGGCAAGAGATCTTGCGTGAGATCCATGAAGGGGATTGTGGCCATCACGCCGGCTCAAAGTCCCTTGTGGCCAAGGCTTTTCGCCATGGTTTTTATTGGCTGACGGCTCATGCTGATGCGGAGGACCTGGTCAGTAAATGTGATGGTTGCCAGAGGTTCTCACGACGGGCTCATGTGCCGGCTCAGGAGCTGAGGATGATCCCAATCACTTGGCCCTTTGCGGTCTGGGGGCTTGATATGGTTGGGCCTTTTAAAAGGTCCAAGGATAAGAAGACCCACCTCTTGGTGGCAGTTGACAAATTCACAAAGTGGGTGGAAGCTGAGCCAGTTAGCAAGTGCGATGCAGCCATGGCGGTTCAATTTATGAAAAAGGTGATTTTCCGCTTTGGTTTTCCGCACAGCATTATAACTGACAATGGCACCAATCTCTCCAAAGGCGCCATGGAAGAGTTTTGTCAACGCGAGCATATCCGGCTTGATGTTTCCTCAGTGGCTCATCCTCAATCCAATGGTCAAGCTGAGAGAGCTAATCAGGAGATTCTGAAGGGTATCAAGCCCCGGCTTTTGGTCCCTTTGCAACGGACGCCGGGTTGTTGGGTGGAGGAGTTGCCCTCCGTGTTATGGAGCATCAACACTACTCCTAACAGGTCTACAGGTTTTACGCCTTTCTTCATGGTTTATGGAGCAGAAGCAGTCCTCCCCAGTGACATCCGTCATGACTCACCTCGCGTGGCGGCTTACGTTGAGACAGATAATGAACAGGCGCGCTAAGATGCTCTTGACTTGTTGGACGAACAGCGTGATCTGGCAGCAGCCCGTTCAGCGATTTACCAACAAGACCTGCGCCGTTATCATAGCCGCCGGGTTAAATCCCGGGTCTTCCAGGAAGGCGATCTCGTGCTCCGGTTCATCCAGGATCAAACAGATGCACACAAGTTATCCCCGCCTTGGGAAGGGCCCTTTGTGGTCAGCAAGAACTTGCACAACGGGTCATATTACCTCATTGACATTCGGGAGCACAAAGATTCACGTAAGCCGGAGGAAGAGACCCGTCGGCCGTGGAACATAGCTCAGCTTCGGCCTTACTATACTTGAGCCACCGGCTCTCATAATGTACATATTTCTTTCAGCCATGTATATATTATGCTAAGCAATAAAGCAGGGCTTCTGCCCTTTTTTCTCCTCCAAATGTGCACGTGTTGTTTTCATTGTAAGGTTAACATGATAACTTGAAGGAGGATCCGGCTTATGATCGTATTCGAATGTAGCCGAAGGTAATAAGGTCACTTGGGGGCTTCCTGTTCAAACATGGGTCGTATTCGAACCAAAGAGAACATAGCTGTCGATACCCATTTGATTGGCAAAGTGCCAAGCTCATTGGGAGGTTTTCTTTGATCATATTTGAATCATAGTTTAACCCCTTTGGGAACCGACATGGATCGTATTCGAATCAGCGTCGTTAAACAATTCCTAAAATCACTTGGGGGCTTCTTGTTCAAACATGGGTCGTATTCGAACCAAAGAGAACATAGCTGTCAGTACCCTCTTGATTGGCATCGCCACACCCACTGGGGGCTATATGATCGTATCCGAATCTTAGCTTAACCCCTTTGGGCCGGGTCTCTGGTCGTATTCGAACCGAAAGTCCCTAAGTTCTTCCGCTTTATCACAAGTTTTCTCTGATTATGTCAAGGTGTGTACAGCCGGGTCTCACTTTGCCGGTTTAACTTTGGTTTACAGTATTGCTGAACGCAACGGGTGTTATAAGGTAGGTAAACCGGAGTTGTAGTACCAACCTTCTTATCCGGGTTATTTAAACCGGAAGTATGCTTGCAGGCCGTTAAGTATGTTCTTACGGCTGTATTCAGGATATCATTGGAGACAAGTCCTTTTTGCTTCATATTCCGAGTTATCTAAAGCTTATGATTCTCAGGGTGGTAAGCCGCCTCGAGACTTGTGATTTGCCCTTCTATGTAGGATAATTAAAGGCGCCTCTTTTTGAAGTTAAGAAAAACAAAGGTTGATTATGACCCGGAGCAACATCAAAGAGACAACTTCAAAAGACTTCAGCATTTAACACATGCACGATGGCACGGCAGAGATAAACTGTTTCACCTATTCTATTACAAAACTCATCAAGTATAAAAGGGTGGAGCATTGTTTGGTAAACCGGCTGCGGAAGTTAAGACGCTTGCTGGGTGGAAGTCTCCGGCTCATCTCTTCCTTCTCCTCCGGTTGATCCCAAGACCCGGAAGGTTGATGACTTCCAGTCGATGCCGCTGAGAGCTTCGAACTGGGCTTCCTCGTCAATTAACCCGGAAGGGTCAATCTCCGGGGTGAAAGTGTGCTGACGAGCCGGCGGGATCAAGTTGAGGGCTTCATAGCGAGGGGTTGGGATCCTCTGATTCTCCGCATCATAACCCGGCTGGTACTTGGTCAGATCTGTATCTTTGCCAATAAGAGTAGCCACTGGGCGTACAGCCTTCACGCAAGCTGCGAAGTCCTTCTGATCAAAGGCGGTGCCGTCTTCCTTCAGGCTTGGGTAGCCGAGGGCGATGTCCGCCGGGTCTAGCTCTGGCAAGAACGCCTTAGCCCGGCTCAACGCAGCGATTGCTCCGGCTCTCGCAGAGGCCCGTCGCAGCTCTTGAATCCGTTGAGGCAGTACAGTGAGCCGGCGCAGGACTTCTGCCAAGTGAGTCGGCACCTCGTTGGATAAGGCCACCACAGCTTAGGCACGCTGTGACCCGGTGTAGAGCTGCTCCACCAGGGTATACACGGCCTTCAGCTTGGTGACCACGCTCTGGTTGAGGTTGGCACTTCTGGGACCTGTTTAACAGAATCAGATAAGCCGGTAACAAGAAAGAATTATGAGACATGAAAATTCTAAGCTTGATGAAAGCCGGTGAGACGACTTACCGAAGATTGCAGCAACCATTTGGGACACCTGCGCTTTAGGCCGGAGAGCTCGGCGGTCTTCTCGAAGAGAGTCTTCTCCGCCTGTTCAGCCCGGGTCACCAATGCGGCCTTTTCTTCGGCCCATGCCTTTCGCTCAGCGTCAAACTCCGTCTTCAGTTTCTCTTGCGCGGCGATGCTGGACACGAACTTGGCGTTTGCCTTCCGGGTCTCCATCTCTTGCATCTTCAGCCGGCTCGTGAGATCAGCAAGGTCAGTCTCCAGCTTCTTGCCAGCAGCCTGTATAAGTTTCCGGGTTATGGCATGAGCAATTACTCTACAAATTTAAAGTCCCAAGCGTTTTCCAAGCAAAGACACTTGGCACTTGGGGGCTAATGCATATTGAACGTTTTCTATCTACATATTGCCGGTTCAAATGGAGTAAGCCGGAACCTAAGTCTACAACGTACTCAGTCATAAGTCGTCGACTTGGGGGCTAGCATGGTACAGGTAACTAAGCAGTAAATAAGAGGACAAAAGGATGTTACCTCCGACTTCTGCTGGATCTGGGTCACCATGGCAACCTCGGCGTCCCGGCTCTTGTGCACTTGGCTGATGTAGCCAGAGACGAGCTCTCCAATGCTCAGATTGGTGTAGTCGGAGAGGTCCAGGTTCACCCGGTGGGGCTGCAGCAACTCCCCCTTAGCGGAGCACTTGGCCAGTACGGCAGGTCTCCCCGGCTCAACGAACTCCGTCCGGGTGATTTCCACGTCCGGGTCATTTGTTCGTTGGGCCGAGCCGGAGGCCTCCGGGTCAGCAGAAGCTTCTACAGGCGCCGTGTCCATTGGAGTGGTGGCTTCGGGGGCGGAGGCAGCTGGCGGTTCTTGGCCCGTCACCTCCGGCTCAGGCAAATCCGGCACTCCGGCCGACTTGGTTTTCTTCACCCTCTTGGTGAGCTTTGCCTGGGCACTAAAAGAACAACAAAGGTTAGTACAAAAAATATGGGTAAAGATCAGAGCAACATGAGATGATTATCGTTACCCGGGCGCGGTCTTGAAAGCCGGCAGATTTGACTGCATAGAGTCGCCGGAAGAAGGGGAAGTCTCCTGATAATTTGAGTCAGAAGAATTAAGCGGTTGGCGTATAACACCCGCAAAAGGATGAAAAGGGTACAATTTTGCGATCACCTCGGTCCGGCGTTTCCTTGATGCATCAGGTAACCCGGAGGAGAGGTCAGTGTCCTTGCTGGTCCGGGTATGCCTCCGGCTCTCATGAACCTGTCGCTTCAAAATAAATCGAGGATCTTGGTAAGATAAAGGATGGGAAAAGCTTACTTTCCGGATTACTCTTCGGGTTTTCAGCCTTGGCAAGGGCTCCGAGTCGGAGGAAAGTATTGTTACCTCTTCAACCACCGGGTTACTGGCTCCGGTGTCCTCCTATTGATAAACAGCATTGATAAGGCGGACAGAAATAAACGACAAGTATAACAAGAGCTTACAGGTTTAGGAATTACCTCAGACTTGGAGCTGTCACTTAGCTGCAACAGCTCCGAAGCAGTGGGCCTACTTCCCTTCTTACGGGGAGCGGCTTTCTTGGCGGCTTTCTTTACCTTTCTGGCCTTCTTGGCCGCCTCGTGGTCATATTTGACCCGCCAGAACTTATCGTCAGCCTAAAAAAATACAATGATGATTTCTTTAAATGAGTCAGATGAAAGTTATATACAGAGGAAGATAGGATGTTCAGATTGGCGGCTTAACGCTGGGGCTGGGTTGGTCTTGTAGAAGGGGGCTAACCCGGTCCTTCCACAGTCTGCCAGGCTCTCGTTCAAGAGAGCCTTGGTCATCTCCTCTGCAACATCTTCAGGAAGATCATTGCGGCTGTGCCTCTGAGGGTCGTCCTTTCGGCCCGTGTACTCACACATTAAGCCGGGGCGGCGGCTCAATGGGATCACCCGCCATGAGATCCAGACCCGGACCAGATCGATTCCATTTAGACCATTGCCCAGGAGAGCCTTGATCTTGTTGATGGTGGGAAGCAGAGGCTGGCGCTCCGTCGGAGTCAGTTTGTCTGACAATGGGTGTGTTGACTCCAGACGTGATGGGCGAAAGCCGGGCAGCGGACTTTCATCAGCCGGTGACGTATCTTGGCAATAGAACCAAGTCATGTTCCAGACCTTTGGGTGGCTTGGCGGCTCGGCCTAAGGGAAAAGACAGTCTCTTCGCCGCTGAATGGAGATGCCACCTAGCTCTAGACTTGGTCCATTGGCGCACTCATTCTGACGGTTTAAGTAAAAAAGCTCTCTGAAGAGCAGCAGACTAGGTTCTTCTCCAAGATAAACCTCGCGGAAGATTTGGAAATTGCAGATGTTGGACACTGAATTGGGTCCTATATCTTGAGGCCGCAAGTCGAAGAAGTTCAGAACGTCTCTGAAAAACTTTGAACCGGGCGGTGCGAAGCCCCGGCTCATGTGATCCGCAAAAATCACTACCTCCCCGTCCTTTGGCTGTGGTCTCTCTTCTGACGGGTCAAGGGCACGGTAGGACATGACATCCTTCTTGGGCAGATATCCGGCCTTAACAAAATCTGCTAGGGTCTCATTGGTGACATTGGACCTCATCCAGTTGCAAGTAATGGGAGCTTTGGGAGGCATGGTGAAAGTTGGCGGTCTATGATAAAAGGAAAAAACGTCCGGGTTAATTATGAGCCGGAGGAAATCTACAGTTCAATATCAAGGTGGCGGCTTATAAGGGGACTAATGGTATACACTTACGTGCATTGGGCTATTTAGCCGCCGAGGGATTGAGAATAATTTGATTGTCTACAGGCCTTATCACAGCTAAGCCGGAAATTTTTGTGGCGCATGGTTTTCTTTAAGCCGGAAGGTTCTATGGCGCGTGGTTTCTTTAAGCCGGAAATGTAAACCGCCGAGATTCAATGATTGCAGTTTTTACTAAGTGTGGTAAACAGGTTTCACACATCGCAGTAAAAATTTTGGATCAAAACAGTCGGCTAAAAGGAAAAGTTCTAGACCTAAAAACAGACGCTGGAGAAGTTCTTGGGCTCAAACGAGGCTCCTATGCAGTAAAAAGGGATCTACTTACATTAGAAATGAGTGCTAAACGACCGCCGCATTGGTTCTATGCTATCCTGAGATCAGAAAGAGGCAGTGAAAAGGAAAACTACCAAGAACTCGCGGGTGGTGGCGAAGAACACGGACGAACTGCACGAACCCTACGGCAGATCCAATCTACAGGACAAGCAGGACTTACAGGAGATGGAGAGTTGCGGAGGTTGTCGCATTTCTCTGGTTCGATCAGGGTGATGCAGCGGCCTGAGCTGGTGACGACGAGAAGACCCGCGGCGGCGACGGCGGCGGAGCTCGAGCAGCACGGGCAGTGAGAGGAAGGAGACGATAGAGGAAGGAGAGTGAGAAAGGCCCGTCGGGCCGGCCTATTTATAAGGCAAACTCATAAAGCGGACGCGAGAATCAAGGAGACCCTGGCGTGGTTATCTCCCCATGAAACGCCTCGATTTTCGAGAAGATAGTAAAGGAAAAGATCCGTTGCAGATCTGGCGTTGTAAAAAACGGACTTAATGGAAGATGACGTCACACCGGGTTATGGCCTTCACACAATTGTAAGCCGGAGGTTTTTCTGTCGAAGGAATGGAAGATTGACATGAGCCGGCTCAAATCAATCTGGGGCCTAATGTTGAGGATATAGACCTTAGAGTCACCCGCCAGGAGGGGCCGGGTTACTCATATGGTCATTACCAGAAGCCCGGCGCCAAGCTTAAAGATGGTGGGCCAAAGATGGGCTTAAGTCCCGGATATGGCTTAAGGCCCGTAGTTACAATCATTATTATGGTAGAACTTGTAGTGTAAGGCAAGAATAGTTGAGAGTCCGAGCCGGACACTCTTATGAGCCAGCCGGGACTCTGAGAGCCGCAGGGCGTCAGCCTCCCTATATAAAGGGATGACCCGGCAGCAGTCTAAGGACAAGCAAGATCTCATCGAGAGCCAGGCATAGCAGTTTAGCTCCCTGGTCATCGAAACCCTAATCAATACCACCTCAACTGGACGTAGGCTTTTACCTTCACCGTAAGGGGCCGAACCAGTATAAACCCTCGTGTTCCTTGTCCCGCTTAACCCCTTCAAGCTTCCTAGCTGCGATGGCTCCACGACTAAGTCCTAGCTCGAGGACATCTGCCGTGACAATTCCACGACACGCCCAATATGCGATACTATCCTAAAGAGACTCGAAGGCCCCACCAAGGATAGAACCGCATATTGAAATGCTTTTGCAAGGTGGATATGATTACATCAACATTACATAATATTTGGGGTACATACAAGGCATACAAATGCCGCAAGAATACATCAATACATCATACATAAGCTCAACATCCGACTACGGATGAAACATAAACAGAAACTCAAACGACATCCACCCTGCTAGCCCAGGATGCCGACCTGGAACCTATCCCCTGATCGAAGAAGAAGCAGAAGAAGAACTCCAAAACAAGACATCGCTCTCACGTCATGATCATCGTAAAACCTGTACCTGCAACTGGTGTTGTAGTAATCTGTGAGCCACGAGGACTCAGCAATCCCATTACCATGGGTATCAAGACTAGCAAAGCTTAAAGGGAAAGGAAAGGGTAAGGTGGAGAGGTTGCAGCAGCGACTAAGCATGTATGGTGGCTAACTTACGCAAGTGAGAGGGAGAAGAGAAGCAAAGGAACGGTCGTCAACTAGTAATGATCAAGAAGTGATCCTGAACTCCTACTTACGTCAAACATAACCCAGAAACCGTGTTCACCTCCCGGACTCCGCCGAGAAGAGACCATCACGGCTACACACGCGGTTGATGCGTTTTAACAAAGGTCAATTGTCAAGTTCTCTACAACCGGATATTAACAAATTCCCATCAGACACATAACCGCGGGCACGGCTTTCAAAAGATAATACCCTGCAGGGGTGTCCCAACTTAGCCCATCATAAGCTCTCACGGTCAACGAAGGATATTTCTTCTCCGGGAAGACCCGATCAGTCTCGGAATCCCGGTTACAAGACATTTCGACAATGGTAAAACAAAACCAGCAAAGCCGCCCGATGCGCCGACATCCCGATAGGAGCTGCACATATCTCGTTCTCAGGGCAACACCGGATAAGTCAAGCTACGAGTAAAACCAGACCTCGAGTTTCCCCGAGGTGGCCCTGCAGGCTGCTCGGTTCAGACCAACACTTATAGAAGCACTGGCCCGGGAGGGTAAAATAAGATGACCCTCGAGAGAGCGACTCCCTAGGGAAAAGAAATAGGCTAGGCAAATGGTAAAACCAAGGTTGGGCCTTGCTGGAAGAGTTTTATTCAAAGCAAAATCCGGGAACATAACACCGGTATGACGGAAACTAGGGCGGCAAGAGTGGAACAAAACACCAGGCATAAGGCCGAGCCTTCCACCCTTTACCAAAATATAGATGCATTAATAATATAAGAGATATTGTGATATCCCAACATAAACATAATCCAACATGGAGCAATCTTCATCTTCACCTGCAACTAGCAACGCTATAAGAGGGGCTGAGCAAAGCGGTAACATAGCCAAACAATGGTTTGCTAGGAAGGGTGACAAAGGTTAGAGGTTCATGGCAATTTGGGAGGCTGGAGGAGCAAGTGAATAGGTAGCGCAGCAAAGCGATAGAACGAAGCAACTAGCATAGCAATGATAGTAATGAGATCCAAGGTGACGGTCATCTTGCCTGAAATCCCGCTAGGAAGAACAACGAGTCCATGAAGAAGATGAAGCCACGAAGACGAACGAATCCTCACGATCGCAACGACACGGGAACTATCGAGAAGAAGCACACAAGAAGGTAAACACACCACACATGAACAAGGCATGATGCTCAATCAAGAATGATGCATGACGAGGCTATATGAAGCTACTCATGAGAAAAGATGATGCATACAGAACAACACATCAAAGCAAGTTTAAATGAGGCCGGAAACAACATATAACAATTCCGGTAAGTCGTCATATGCAATTTTCGAAATTGGTCCAGAACTGAATAAACCTTATATTCAAGTTGTTAAACAGCAAGTTAAAGAGCAACATGATGATCTACATGGAATTCTAGTCAAGTTACATATAAAGTTCATTAGATTCGGAGCTACGGACTATAAGATATGAGCAAAACAAGTTAAACATGGCATTGATGCAAAATGCATACAAACATCAAGCAAACACCTCAAAACAAGGATGCAACATGATAATATGAGACTACATACGATTCTAAGAAAGTTTCATGTAGAGCACACCCAAAACGGAGCAACGGTGCAACACATACACTCCAAACAATACATAGCAACAATCTGACCAAAACAGCAACTAGGCACCTAGCAAGCATCGAAACAATATGCTACAGCAACTCAACATGAAAGTAAAAGGCATGAACATGATGTACAGGTAAAGCACAACAAAACATGAACACTGATCTATCTCCATAAATCACTAGAACATGCTCAAAAGGACATCGCAAGATTGCAAATAATAACAGGTTCACAGACTTCGTGAAAAACTGGACATGGCAGAAAACAGCATCAGGAAGCAATGTTCAGAGCACGAAATCAACATGGTACAGGAACTTAGCATGGTAAACCAAAGCATGGCATGAATCTACTCAAAGCATATGACAAACGTCCCTTACTGACCATAAGCCAAACAGGACCAGAAGATATGATGGCAAGCATGTAAACATAGCAAGTTTCGTTATCAGGTTTCAGACTTAGCAGAAAACAGAGCATGGCAGAAACTATAATAAGAAGGCATGTTGGTGAGCTTGATGCACTCACCACAAAGCAATGCATGACAAAACAAGCATGCCTACAGCAAGATGGCATGTTTAAGAAGCTATCCATGGCAAGAGCAAATACATAGCATGTATGGATCAACTACAATAAGCTTGGCAAAAATGAATATCATGTTAAGAATCTGCCAAAAATATTTTATAGCAAAAGTAGAGCAAGATTGAGTCATGCTATGGCACTCCATAATTGCAAACAAGGGTATGAATGGATCAATTACAACAATAGCTACAAAACATCCTTACTGAAAATCTCCAAAATATGCATGGATCTCTCTGTAGCATCAAGTTTACATGGCAACAAAATAACAGCAGGCAAGGACTTGAGAAATCACCAAGTCTCTGAAATCAGAAACATTACGGGACCTAGTTTGCATGCTTGTGCTAGTCACCACAGATATCACAAAAATACATGGCATACACCACTGGAAAGATGGCATGGCATACAACAAAACACATGTAGAGCTCATGCTCATAAGATGCACAGATTAAATGAAACAAAAATGACAAATCTCCAAGTTCTGATAAGAACCAGAAGATAACAGCAACTAGCCCTCTTGCAACAGAGATTTGGGCAACCAGATGGCATCTAAAGAACATGGTGCAATGTAACAAAATGAAGAGCATCACGAGACGAACAATTCGATATATCATACATGCACAATGTATCTACGAGCAGAAACGCTAGCAGAGTTTGTCAAGTCAGGCCGCCTGCCAAAGAAGGATGTCATGTCCTACCGCGCCCCTGACCCGTCAGAAGAGAGACCACAGCCAAAGGACGGGGAGGTGATCATTTTTGCGGATCACATGAGCCGGGGCTTCGCACCGCCCGGCTCAAAGTTTTTCAGAGACGTTCTGAATTTCTTCGATCTGCGGCCTCAGGACATAGGACCCAACTCAGTGTCCAACATTTACAACTTCCAAGTGTTCTGCGAGGTTTACCTTGGAGAAGAACCTAGTCTGCTGCTCTTCAGAGAGCTTTTTTACTTGAATCGCCAGAACGAGTGCGCCAACGGGCCAAGTTTGGAGCTAGGCGGCATCTCCATTCAGACGGAGAGACTGTCTTTTCCCTTATGCCGAGCCGCCGAGTCACCCAAAGGACTGGAACATGACTTGGTTCTATTGCCAAGACACGTCACCGGCTGATGAAAGTCCTCTGCCCGGCTTTCGCCCATCGCGTCTGGAGTCAACACACCCACTGTCAGACAAGCTGACTCAAGTGGAGCGCCAGCCTCTGCTCCCCACCATAAACAAGATCAAGACTCTCCTGGGCAATGGTCTCAATGGAATCGATTTGGTCCGGGTATGGATCTCCTGGCGGGTGATCCCATTGAGCCGCCGCCCCGGCTTAATGTGCGAGTACACGGGCCGAAAGGATGACCCTCAGAGACACAGCCGCAACGATCTTCCTGAAGATGTTGCAGAGGAGATGACCAAGGCTCTTTTAAATGAGAGCCTGGCAGACTGCGGAAGGACCGGGTTAGCCCCCTTCTGCAAGACCAACCCAGCCCCAGCGGTAAGCCACTGATTTTAACATTTTACCTTTGTCTACAGATAACCTTCATCTGAATCTCTAAGAAATCACCATTGTATTTTTTCAGGCTGATGACAAGTTCTGGCGGGTCAAATATGACCACGAAGCGGCCAAGAAGGCCAGAAAGGCGAAGAAAGCCGCCAAGAAAGCCGCTCCCCGCAAGAAGGGGAGTAGGCCAACTGCTTCGGAGCTGATGCAATTAAGCGACAGCTCCGAGTCAGAGGTAACCCCTGAACCTGTAAGCTCTTTGTTGTGTTTATTGTTTATTTCTTGTCCGCCTTACCAACACTTGTTCATCAACAGGATGACACCGGAACCAGTAACCCGGTGGTTGAAGAGGTAATGTCACTTTCCTCCGACTCAGAGCCCTTGCCAAGGCTGAAAGTCCGAAGGGTAACCCGGAAAGTAAGCTTTTCACATCCTTTAGCTTATCAAGATCCTCAATTTATTTCGAAGCGACAGGTTAATGAGAGCCGGCGTCACACCCGGACCAACAAGGACACCGACCTCTCCTCCGGTTTACCTGACGCATCGAGGAAGCGCCGAACTGAGGTTATTTCCCACTTGTACCCTTTTCATCCGTTGGCGGGTGTTATCCGTCAGCCACTCAATTCTTCTGACTCAAATTATCAGGAGACCTCCCCCTCTTCGGGCGACTCTATGCAGTCGAGTCTTCCGGCTTTCAAGACCGCGCCCGGGTAATGATAACCATCTCATGCTATACTTGTCTTTACTTACCCTTTTGTGCTTAACGTTTCTGTCCTTTCAGTGCCCAAGCCAAACTCACCAAGAGGGCGAAGAAGGCCAAGCCAATCGAAGAGCCGGAGTTGCCTGAGCCGGCTCGGCTCAACCAGCAAATGATCTGGACGTGGTAATCACCCGGACGGAATTTGTTGAGCCGAGGAGACCTACCACACTGGCCAAGTGCTCCGCTAAGGGGGAGTTGCTGCAGCCCCACCGGGTGAACCTGGACCTCTCCGACTACGCCAACCTGAGCATTGGAGAGCTCGTCTCTGGCTACATCAGCCAAGTGCACAAGAGCCGGGACGCCGAGGTTGCCATGGTGAACCAGATCCAGCAGAAATCTGAGGTATCATTCTGCTGTCCTCTTACTTACTACATAGTTACCTTTACCATGCTAGCCCCCAAGTCGACGACTTATGATTGAATATGTTGTAGACTTAGGTTCCGGCTTACCCAATTGAACCGGCCATTTGTATATAGAAACGTTCAATATGCATTAGCCCCCAAGTGCCAAGTGTCTTTGCTTGGAAAACGCTTGGGACTTGAAATTTATATAGTAACTGTTCATGTCATAACCGGGAAATTTATGCAGGCTGCTGGCAAGAAGCTAGAGGCTGACATGGCTGATCTCAAGAACCGGCTGAAGATGCAAGAGATGGAGACCCGGAAGGCAAATGCCAAATTTGTGTCCAGCATCGCCGCTCAAGAGAAGCTGAAGACGGAGTTTGACGCTGAGCGGAAGGCGTGGGCCGGAGAGAAGGCCGCATTGGTGAACCGGGCTGAACAGGCGGAGAAGGCTCTCTCCGAGAAGACCGCCGAGCTCTCCGGCCTAAAGCGCCAGGCGTCCCAGATGGTGGCCGCAATCTTCGGTAAGTCGCCTCACCGGCTTTCATCAAGTTTAGAATTTTTATATCTCATAATTCATCCTTGTCGGCGGCTTATCTGATTCTGTTAAACAGGTCCCAGAAGTGCCAACCTCAACCAGAGCGTGGTAACCAAGCTGAAGGCCGTGTATACCCTGGTGGAGCAGCTCTACACCGGGTCACAGCGTGCCTTGGCTATGGTGGCCCTATCCAACGAGGTGCCGACTCACCTGGCAGAAGTCCTTCGCCGGCTCGCCGTTCTGCCTCAACGGATCCAAGAGCTGTGACGGGCCTCTGCAAGAGCCGGAGCGATCGCCGCGCTGAGCCGGGCCAAGGCGTTCCTGCCGGAGTTAGACCCGGCGGACAACGCCCTTGGCTATCCAAGCCTGAAGGAAGACGGCTCCGCTTTCGATCAAAAGGACTTTGCAGCTTGCGTGAAAGCCGTACGCCGGGTGGCCACTCTGATTGGCAACGATACAGATCTGACTAAGTATCAGCCGGGCTACGATGCAGAAAATCAGAGGATCCCTACTCCGCGCTATGAAGCCCTCAACTTGATCCCGCCGGCTCGTCAGCACACCTTCGCCCCGGAGATTGACCCGGCCGGGTTAATTGACGAGGAAGCCCAATTCGAAGCTCTCAGCGGCATCGACTGGAAGTCATCAACTTTCCAGGTCTTGGGATCAGCCGGAGGAGAAGACAGAAACGAGCCGGAGACTTCAACTCAACAAGCGTCGTAACTCGGCTGGCGGCTTAGCAAACAATGCCTCACCCTTTTGGACTCAATGAGTCTTGTAATAGAGTAGGACCAATACTTTATCTTTGTCGTGCCATCGTGCACGCCTTGAATGCTGAAGCCTGTTGAAATTGTCTCCTTTATGTTTCTCCGGGTCATAATTAATCATTTGTTTTCCTTACTTTCAAAATAGTTGCCTGTAACTATCCTGCAGAGAAAGACAAATCACAAGCCTCGAGGTGGCTGACCGCCCTGAGAATCATAGGTTTTAGATAACCCGGAATATGAATCAAAAAAGGACTGGTCTTCAATAATATCCTGAATACAGCCGTAATAACATACTTAGCGGCCTGCAAGCATACTTCCGGCTTAGATAACCCGGGTAGGAAGGTTGGTACCGCAATTCCGGTTTACCTGTCTTAATAACACCCATTGTGTTCAGCTAATACTGTAAACCAAAGTTAAGCCGGCAAAGTGAGACCCGGCCATACACACTTGGAAAGAAACAGACGGAACTTGCTATAAAGCGGAGGAACTTAGGGGCTTCCGGTTCGAATACGACCAGAGACCCGGCCCAAAGGGGTTATGCTAGGATTCGAATACGATCATATAGCCCCCAGTGGGTGTGGCGATGCCAATCAAGAGGGTATCGACAGCTATGTTCTCTTTGGTTCGAATACGGCCCATGTTTGAACAGGAAGCCCCCAAATGACTTCAAGAATTGTTTAACGACGCTGATTCGAATACGATCCACGTCGGTTCTCAAAGGGGTTAAACTAAGATTCAAATATGCTCAAAGAAAACTCCTCAATGAGCTCGGCACCTTGCCAATCAAATGGGTATTGACAGCTATGTTCTCTTTGGTTCGAATACGACCCATGTTTGAACAGGAAGCCCCCAAGTGACCTTATTGCTTACAGCTAGATTCGAGCACGATCATAAGCTGGATCCTCCTTCAAGTTATCATGTAATCTTGTAATGAAAACAACACGTACATATTTGGAGGAGGAAAAAAGGACAGAGGTCCTGCTTTATTGCTTATCATAATATATACATGGCTGAGAGAAATATGTACATTATGAGAGCCGGTGGCTCAAGTGTAGTAAGGCCGAAGCTGAGCTATGTTCCACGGCTGACGGGTCTCTTCCTCCGACTTACGTGAATCTTTGCGCTCCCGAATGTCAATGAGGTAATACGACCCGTTGTGCAAGTTCTTGCTGACCACAAAGGGCCCTTCCCAAGGCGGGGACAGCTTGTGTGTATCTGTTTGATCCTGGATGAGCCGGAGCACGAGATCGCCTTCCTGGAAGACCCGGGATTTAACCCGGCGGCTATGATAACGACGCAGGTCTTGTTGGTAAATTGCCGAACGGGCTGCTGCCACATCACGCTGTTCGTCCAACAAGTCAAGAGCATCTTGGCGCGCCTGTTCATTATCCGTCTCAACATAAGCCGCCACTCGAGGTGAGTCATGACGGATGTCACTGGGGAGGACTGCTTCTGCCCCATAAACCATGAAGAAAGGCGTAAAACCCGTAGATCTGTTAGGAGTAGTGTTGATACTCCATAACACGGAGGGCAACTCCTCCACCCAACAACCCGGCGTCCGTTGCAAAGGGACCAAAAGCCGGGGCTTGATGCCCTTCAGAATCTCCTGATTAGCTCTCTCAGCTTGACCATTGGATTGAGGATGAGCCACTGAGGAAACATGAAGTCGGATATGCTCTCGTTGACAAAACTCTTCCATGGCGCCTTTGGAGAGATTGGTGCCATTGTTAGTGATAATGCTGTGCGGAAAACCAAAGCGAAAGATCACCTTTTTCATAAACTGAACCGCCGTGGCTGCATCGCACTTGCTAACTGGCTCCGCTTCAACCCACTTGGTAAACTTGTCAACTGCCACCAAAAGATGGGTCTTCTTATCCTTGGACCTTTTGAAAGGCCCAACCATATCAAGCCCCCAGACCGCAAAGGGCCAAGTAATTGGGATCATCCTCAGCTCTTGAGCCGGTACATGAGCCCGTCGCGAGAACCTTTGGCAACCGTCACACTTACTGACCAAGTCCTCTGCATCAGCATGAGCCGTCAACCAATAAAAACCATGACGAAAAGCCTTGGCCACAAGAGACTTTGAGCCGGCGTGATGGCCGCAATCCCCTTCATGGATCTCATGCAAGATCTCTTGACCTTCCTCAGGGGAAACACAACGTTGAAACGCTCCCGTAACACTGCGGTGGTGCAACTCACCATTGATGACGATCATTGACTTAGCCCGCCGGGTTATTTGCCTGGCCAAAGTTTCATCCTCAGGTAACTCGCCCCGGGTCATGTAAGCCAGATATGGCATTGTCCAGTCTGGTATGATATGGAGAGCCGCCACCAGTCGTGCCTCCGGGTCGGGACAGCCAGGTTTTCCTCTGTAGGCAGCTTAACAGAAGGATTATACAGGACATCCAGGAAAGTATTAGGTGGCACCGGCTTTCGCTGAGAGCCTAGCCGGCTTAAAGCATCAGCCGCCTCGTTCTTCCTGCGATCAATGTGCTCTACTTGGTAGCCCTGAAAGTGCCTAGCAATGGCATCAACTTCGCGGCGATAAGCCGCCATGAGAGGGCCCTTAGAGTCCCACTTGCCTGATACTTGTTGAGCCACCAAGTCTGAGTCACCGAAACACCTTACCCGGCTCAAGCTCATCTCCTTAGCCATCCGAAGACCGTGGAGCAAGGCCTCGTACTCAGCCGCATTGTTAGTGCAAGGAAACATCAATTGTAGCACATAATGGAACTTGTCACCTTTAGGGGAAGCCAATACAACTCCAGCCCCCGAGCCCTCCAACTGCCTGGACCCATCGAAGTGAATAGTCCAATATGTGTTATCCGGCTTTTGCTCGGGCACTTGTGACTCTGTCCAATCATTGATGTAATCCACCAAGGCCTGAGATTTAACAGTAGTGCGTGGCACATATTTAAGACCATGAGGTCCGAGCTCGATAGCCCACTTAGCCACTCTCCCTGTGGCCTCTATGTTTTGAATGATATCACCAAGAGGGGCAGAACTGACCACGGTTATGGGATGGCCCTGGAAATAATGCTTAAGCTTCCGGCTTGCCATGAACACACCATAAACAAGCTTCTGCCAATGTGGATACCGCTGTTTGGACTCGATAAGCACTTCGATGACATAATAAACCGGCCACTGAACCGGATGCTCCTTACCCTCTTCCTTGCGTTCCACCACCACAGCCACACTGACGGCTCGTGTGTTCGCCGCCACATACAGTAATAAGGGCTCCTTATCAACCAGAGCAGCAAGGACTGGGGGCTCTGCCAGCTGCTTCTTCAAATCCTCAAAAGCGGTATGAGCTGCATCATTCCAGACAAAGTTATCAGTTTTCTTCATCAACTGATATAAGGGCATGGCCTTCTCACCCAAACGGCTTATAAACCGGCTTAAAGCAGCGATGCGACCCGCCAAGCGCTGAACATCATTTATACACGCCGGCTTAGCTAGGGAGGTGATGGCTTTGATCTTCTCCGGGTTAGCTTCAATGCCTCTGTCAGAAACCAAGAAACCCAAAAGTTTGCCTGCAGGAACACCAGAAACACACTTGGCCGGGTTAAGCATCATCTTGTAGACGCGGAGATTATCAAAGGTTTCCCTTAAATCATCTATCAGGGTTTACTCTTTTATGGACTTAACCACAATATCGTCCACATAAGCGTGAACATTGCGCCCAATCTGTTTATGAAGACAGTTCTGTACACGGCGCTGGTAAGTCGCCTGTGCACACTTGAGTCCAAAGTGTTGGGGAACGTAGCAGAAATTTAAAATTTTCTACGTATCACCAAGATGCATCTATGGAGTCTACTAGCAATGAGGGGAAAGGAGTGCATCTACATACCCTTTTAGATCGCGAGCGGAAGCGTTCCAATGAACGTGGATGACGGAGTCGTACTCGCCGTGATCCAAATCACCGATGACCGAGTGCCGAACGGACGGCACCTCCGCGTTCAACACACGTACGATGGAGCGACGTCTCCTCCTTCTTATCCAGCAAGGGGGTAGGAGAGGTTGATGGAGATCCAGCAGCACGACGGCGTGGTGGTGGATGTAGCGGGTCTCCGGCAGGGCTTCGCCAAGCTTCTGCGAGAGAGAGAGAGGTGTTGCAGGGGAGGAGGGAGGCGCCCAAGGCTGTGTGTTGCTGCCCTCCCTCCCCCCCTTTATATAGGCCCCCTTGGGAGGGGGGGCCGTTCAAAACCCATCTAGGGTTGGGGGGGCGCGGCCAAGGGGTGGAAAGGGGTGCCTTGCCCCCCAAGGCAAGGGGGAAGCTCCCCCCTCCTAGGGTTCCCAACCCTAGGCGCATGGGGGGAGGCCCAAGGGGGGCGCCCCAGCCCACTAAGGGCTGGTTCCCTTCCACTTTCAGCCCATGGGGCCCTCCGGGATAGGTGGCCCCACCCGGTGGACCCCCGGGACCCTTCCGGTGGTCCCGGTACAATACCGGTAACCCCCGAAACTTTCCCGGTGGCCGAAACTTGACTTCCTATATATAATTCTTCACCTCCGGACCATTCCGGAACCTCTCGTGACGTCCGGGATCTCATCCGGGACTCCGAACAACTTTCGGGTTTCCGCATACATATATCTCTACAACCCTAGCGTCACCGAACCTTAAGTGTGTAGACCCTACGGGTTCGGGAGACATGCAGACATGACCGAGACGCCTCTCCGGTCAATAACCAACAGCGGGATCTGGATACCCATGTTGGCTCCCACATGTTCCACGATGATCTCATCGGATGAACCACGGTGTCGAGGATTCAATCAATCCCGTATGCAATTCCCTTTGTCAAACGGTATGTTACTTGCCCGAGATTCGATCCTCGGTATCCCAATACCTTGTTCAATCTCGTTACCGGCAAGTCTCTTTACTCGTACCGCAATGCATGATCTCGTGACTAACGCCTTAGTCACATTGAGCTCATTATGATGATGCATTACCGAGTGGGCCCAGAGATACCTCTCCGTCACACGGAGTGACAAATCCCAGTCTTGATCCATGCCAACTGAACAGACACTTTCGGAGATACCCGTAGTGCACCTTTATAGTCACCCAGTTATGTTGTGACGTTTGGCACACCCAAAGCACTCCTACGGTATCCGGGAGTTGCACGATCTCATGGTCTAAGGAAAAGATACTTGACATTGGAAAAGCTCTAGCAAACGAAACTACACGATCTTTTATGCTATGCTTAGGATTGGGTCTTGACCATCACATCATTCTCCTAATGATGTGATGTCGTTATCAACGACATCCAATGTCCATGGTCAGGAAACCGTAACCATCTATTGATCAACGAGCTAGTCAACTAGAGGCTTACTAGGGACATGGTGTTGTCTATGTATCCACACATGTATCTGAGTTTCCTATCAATACAATTCTAGCATGGATAATAAACGATTATCATGAATAAGGAAATATAATAATAACCAATTTATTATTGCCTCTAGGGCATATTTCCAACAGTCTCCCACTTGCACTAGAGTCAATAATCTAGTTCATATCACCATGTGATTAACACTCACTGGTCACATCACCATGTGACCAACATCTAAAGAGTTTACTAGAGTCAACAATCTAGTTCACATCACTATGTGATTAACACTCAATGTGTTCTGGGTTGATCATGTTATGCTGGTGAGAGAGGTTATTAGTCAACGGGTCTGAACCTTTCAGAACCATGTGCTTTACGAATATCTATGTCATCCTGTGGATGCTACCACGCACTATTTGGAGCCATTTCAAATAATTGCTCTACTATACGAATCCGGTTTACTACTCAGAGTCATCCGGATTAGTGTCAAAGTTCGCATCGACGTAACCCTTTACGACGAACTCCTTTCCACCTCCATAATCGAGAAAATTCCTTAATCCACTAGGTACTAAGGATAAGTTCGACCGCTGTCATGAGATCCTTTCCCGGATCACCATTGTACCCTCTTGACCAACTCATGGCAAGGCACACTACAGCATAGCATACTATAGAGCCTACGTCTAAAGCATAGGGGACGACCTTCGTCCTTTCTCTATCTTCTGCTGTGGTCAGGTCTTGAGTCTTACTCAATACTCACACCTTGTAACACAGCCAAGAACTCCTTCTTTGCTGATCTATTTTGAACTCTTTCAAAATCATGTCAAGGTGTGCTGTCTTTTGAAAGTATCATCAGGCGTCTTGATCTATCTCTATGGATCTTGATGCCCAATATGTAAGTAGCTTTATCCAGGTCTTCCTTTGAAAAACTTCTTTCAAACAACCCTTTATGCTTTCCAGAAATTTTACATCATTTCTGATCAACAATATGTCATTCACATATACTTATCAGAAATGTTGTAGCGCTCCCACTCACTTTATTGTAAATACAAGTTTCTAACAAACTTTGTATAAACCCAAAAACTTTGATCACTCCATCAAAGCGTATATTCTGACTCCGAGATGCTTGCTCTAATCCTTGGAAGGATCGCTGGAGCTAGCATACCTTTTAGCATCCTTAGGATCGACAAAACCTTTCTGATTGTATCACATACAACCTTTCCTTACGAAAACTGGTAAGGAAACTTGGTTGACATCCATCTGCCAGATTTCATAAATGCAGCTAATGCTAACATGATTCCGACGGACCTAAGCATCGCTACGGATGAGAAAAACTCATCGTAGTCAACTCCTTGAACTTGTGAAAATACTCTTTGCCACAAGTCGAGCTTCATAGACGGTAACATTACCGTCCATGTCTGTCTTCTTCTTAAAGATCCATTTATCTCAATGGCTTGCCGATCATCGGGCAAGTTCACCAAAGTCCACGCTTTGTTCTGATACATGGATTCTATCTCGGATTTCATGGCCTCGAGCCATTCATCGGAATATGGGCCCACCATCGCTTCTCCATAGCTCGTAGGTTCATTGTTGTCTAGCAACATGACTTCCAAGACAGGATCACGCATTACTCTGAAGTAGTGCGCATCCTCGTCGTCCTACGAGGTTTGGTAGTGACTTGATCCGAAGTTTCATGATCACTATCATAAGCTTCCACTTCAATTGGTGTAGGTGCCACAAGAACAACTTCCTGTGCCCTGCTACACACTAGTTAAAGCGATGGTTCAATAACCTTATCAAGTCTCCACCATCCTCCCACTCAATTCTTTCGAGAGAAACTTTTCCTCGAGAAAGGACTCGTTTCTAGAAGCAATTACTTTTGCTTCTAGATCTGAAATAGGAGGTATACCCAACTGTTTTTGGGTATTCTATGAAGATGCATTTATCCGCTTTGGGTTCGAGCTTATCAGCCTGAAACTTTTAAGCATCGCAGCCCCAAACTTTTAAGAAACGACAACTTAGGTTTCTCTAAACGGTGTCGTCTCAACGGAATTGCGTGGTCCCCTTTTTAAAGTGAATGCGGTTGTCTCTAATGCCTAACCCATAAACGATAGTGGTAATTCGATAAGAAACATCATGGTATGCACCATATCCAATAGGGTGCAGTTATGATGTTCGGACACACCATCACACTATGGTGTTCCAGGCAGTATTAATTGTGAAACACTTTCCACAATGTCTCAATTGTGTGCCAAACTCGTATCTCAGATACTCATCTCTATGATCATATCACAGACATTTTATCCTCTTGTCACGACGATCTTCAACTTCACTCTGAAATTACTTGAACCTTTCAATAATTCAGACTAGTGTTTCATCAAGTAAATACACTCAGCATCTACTCAAATCATCTGTGAAGTAAGAACATAACGATATCCACTGCATGCCTCAGCACTCATTGGACTGCGTACATCAAAATGTATTACTTCCAATAAGTTGCTCTCTTGTTCCATCTTACTGAAAACGAGGACTTTCAGTCATCTTGCCCATGTGGTATGATTTGCATGTCTCAAGTGATTCATAATCAAGTGAGTCCAAACGATCCATCTGCATGGAGTTTCTTCATGCATATATACCAATAGACATGGTTCGGATGTCTCAATCTTTTCAAAACGAGTGAGTCCAAAGATCCATCTACATGGAGCTTCTTCATGCGTTCTACACCAATATGACTCAAGTGGCAGTGCCACAAGTATGTGGTACTATCATTACTATCTTATATCTTTTGGCATGAACATGTGTATTACTACGATCGATTCATTTTAGGTGCAAGACCATTGAAGGTATTATTCAAATAAACAGAGTAACCATTATTCTCCTTAAATGAATAACCGTTTTGCGGTAAACATAATCAAATCATGTTCAACGCAAACACCAAATCTCGATGGTAGAGGGAGCATGCGATGCTTGATCACATCAACCTTGGAAACACTTCCAACACATATCGTCATCTCACCTTTAGCTAGTCTCCATTTATTCCGCAGCTTTTATTTCGAGTTACTAACACTTAGCAACCGAACCGGTATCTAATACCCTGGTGCTGCTAGGAGTACTAGTAAAGTACACATTCATATAACGTATATCCAATATACTTCTGTCGACCTTGCCTGCCTTCTCATCTACCAAGTATCTAGGGTAGTACTGCTTCAGTGACCGTTCCTCTCATTACAGAAGCACTTAGTCTCGGGTTTGGGTTCAACCTTGGGATTCTTCACTAGAGCAGCAAACGACTTGCTGTTTCATGAGGTATCCCTTTTTCCCTTGCCCTTCTTAAACTAGTGGTTTTACTAACCATCAACAGTTGATGCTCCTTCTTGATTTCTACTCTCGCGGTGTCAAACATCGCGAATAGCTCAAGGATCATCATAACTATCCTTGATATGTTATAGTTCATCACGAAGCTCTACTAGCTTGGTGGCAGTGACTATGGAGAACTATCACTATCTCATCTGGGAGATTGACTCCCACTCGATTCAAGCGATTGTGGCACTCAGACAACCTGAGCACACGCTCAACGATTGAGCTTTTCTCCCTTAGTTTGCAGGCTTAAGAAACTTGTCAGAGGTCTCATACCTCTTGACGTGGGCACTAGTCTGAAATCCCAATTTCAGTCTTCAGAACATCTCACATGTTCTGCGACGTTTCAAAAACGTCTTTGGTACCACAATTCTAAACCGCACTGAACTATCACGTAGTCATCAAAACATGTATGTCAGATGTTTCGTAACATCTACAGACGACGCTGAGGTTCAGCACACCGAGCGGTGCATTAAGGACATAAGCCTTCTGTGCAGCAATGAGGACAATCCTCAGTTTACGGACCCAGTCCGAATAATTGCTACTACCAACTTTCAACTAAATTTTCTCTAGGAACATATCTTAACCAGTAGAACTAAAGCGCAAGCTATGACATAATTTGCAAATACCTTTTTGACTATGTTCATGATAATGAAGTTCATCTGATTATGAACTCCCACTCAGATAGACATCCCTCTAGTCATCTAAGTGAAACATGATCCGAGTTTAACTAGGCCGTGTCCGATCATCACGTGAGACGGACTAGTCAAGATCGGTGAACATCTCCATGTTGATCGTATCTTCTATACGACTCATGCTCGACCTTTCGGTCCTCCGTGTTCCGAGGCCATGTCTGTACATGCTAGGCTCGTCAAGTCAACCTAAGTGTATTGCGTGTGTTCCGAGGCCATGTCTGTACATGCTAGGCTCGTCAACACCCGTTGTATTTGAACGTTAGAATCTATCACACCCGATCATCACGTGGTGCTTCGCAACAACGAACCTTCGCAACGGTGCACAGTTAGGGTGAACACTTTCTTGAAATTATTATAAGGGATCATCTTACTTACTACCGTCGTTCTAAGCAAATAAGATGCAAAAACATGATAAACATCACATGCAATCAAATAGTGACATGATATGGCCAATATCATCATGCTCCTTTGATCTCCATCTTCGGGGCACCATGATCATCTTCGTCACCGGCATGACACCATGATCTCCATCATCATGATCTCCATCATTGTGTCTCCATGAAGTCGTCATGCCAACGATTACTTCTACTTCTATGGCTAACGCGTTTAGCAACACAGTAAAGTAATTTACATGGCGTTATTCAATGACACACAGGTCATGCAAAATAATAAAGACAACTCCTATGGCTCCTGCCGGTTGTCATACTCATCGACATGCAAGTCGTGATTCCTATTACAAGAATATGATCAATCTCATACATCACATATATCATTCATCACATCTTCTGGCCATATCACATCACATAGCACTTGCTGCAAAAACAAGTTAGACGTCCTCTAATTGTTGTTGCAAGTTTTTACGTGGTTTGTAGGTTTCTAGCAAGAACGTTTCTTACCTACGTATGACCACAACGTGATTTGCCAATTTCTATTTACCCTTCATAAGGACCCTTTTCATCGAATCTGTTCCGACTAAAGTAGGAGAGACAGACACCCGCTAGCCACCTTATGCATCTAGTGCATGTCAGTCGGTGGAACCTGTCTCACGTAAGCGTACGTGTAAGGTCGGTCCGGGCCGCTTCATCCTACAATGCCGCCGAAACAAGAAACGACTAGTAGCGGCAAGAAGAATTGGCAAACTCAACGCCCACAACTGCTTTGTGTTCTACTCGTGCATAGTAACTACGCATAGACCTAGCTCATGATGCCACTGTTGGGGAACGTTGCAGAAATTTAAAATTTTCTACGTATCACCAAGATGCATCTATGGAGTCTACTAGCAACGAGGGGAAAGGAGTGCATCTACATACCCTTGTAGATCGCGAGCGGAAGCGTTCCAATGAACGTGGATGACGGAGTCGTACTCGCCGTGATCCAAATCACCGATGACCGAGTGCCGAACGGACGGCACCTCCGCGTTCAACACACGTACGGTGCAGCTACGTCTCCTCCTTCTTGATCCAGCAAGGGGGAAGGAGAGGTTGATGGAGATCCAGCAGCACGACGGCGTGGTGGTGGATGTAGCGGGTCTCCGGCAGGGCTTCGCCAAGCTTCTGCGAGAGAGAGAGAGAGGTGTTGCAGGGGAGGAGGGAGGCGCCCAAGGCTGTGTGTTGCTGCCCTCCCTCCCCCCCCTTTATATAGGCCCCCTTGGGAGGGGGGCCGGCCAAAACCCATCTAGGGTTGGGGGGGCGGCGGCCAAGGGGTGGAAAGGGGTGCCTTGCCCCCCAAGGCAAGGGGGAAGCTCCCCCTCCTAGGGTTCCCAACCCTAGGCGCATGGGGGGAGGCCCAAGGGGGGCGCCCCAGCCCACTAAGGGCTGGTTCCCTTCCACTTTCAGCCCGCGGGGCCCTCCGGGATAGGTGGCCCCACCCGGTGGACCCCTAGGACCCTTCTGGTGGTCCCGGTACAATACCGGTAACCCCCGAAACTTTCCCGGTGGCCGAAACTTGACTTCCTATATATAATTCTTCACCTCCGGACCATTCCGGAACCTCTCGTGACATCTGGGATCTCATCCGGGACTCCGAACAACTTTCGGGTTTCCGCATACATATATCTCTACAACCCTAGCGTCACCGAACCTTAAGTGTGTAGACCCTACGGGTTCGGGAGACATGCAGACATGACCGAGACGCCTCTCCGGTCAATAACCAACAGCGGGATCTGGATACCCATGTTGGCTCCCACATGTTCCACGATGATCTCATCTGATGAACCACGGTGTCGAGGATTCAATCAATCCCGTATGCAATTCCCTTTGTCAAACGGTATGTTACTTGCCCGAGATTCGATCGTCGGTATCCCAATACCTTGTTCAATCTCGTTACCGGCAAGTCTCTTTACTCGTACCGCAATGCATGATCCCGTGACTAACGCCTTAGTCACATTGAGCTCATTATGATGATGCATTACCGAGTGGGCCCAGAGATACCTCTCCGTCACACGGAGTGACAAATCCCAGTCTTGATCCATGCCAACCCAACAGACACTTTCGGAGATACCCGTAGTGCACCTTTATAGTCACCCATTTACGTTGTGACGTTTGGCACACCCAAAGCACTCCTACGGTATCCGGGAGTTGCACGATCTCATGGTCTAAGGAAAGGACACTTGACATTGGAAAAGCTCTAGCAAACGAAACTACACGATCTTTTATGCTATGCTTAGGATTGGGTCTTGTCCATCACATCATTCTCCTAATGATGTGATCCCGTTATCAACGACATCCAATGTCCATGGTCAGGAAACCGTAACCATCTATTGATCAACGAGCTAGTCAACTAGAGGCTTACTAGGGACATGGTGTTGTCTATGTATCCACACATGTATCTGAGTTTCCTATCAATACAATTCTAGCATGGATAATAAACGATTATCATGAATAAGGAAATATAATAATAACCAATTTATTATTGCCTCTAGGGCATATTTCCAACACAAAGGGCATAGACACATAGCAGAAGGCTCCAAAGGGAGTGATGAACGCCGTCTTCTCCTGGTCCTTAACTGCCATTTTAATCTGATGATATCCGGAATAAGCATCCAAGAAACTTAAGCGCGCACAACCTGCCGTAGCATCAATAATTTGATCAATACGGGGGAGGGCAAAAGGATCAGCCGGACACGCCTTGTTTAAGTCCGTATAATCCACACACATCCGCCAAGTGCCGTTCTTCTTGAGCACGAGCACCGGGTTAGCAAACCACTCTGGGTGAAAGACTTCAACAATAAACCCGGCCGCCAAGAGCCGGGCCACCTCTTCACCAATAGCTTTCCGCCTCTCCTCATTGAACCGCCGAAGGAACTGCCTGACCGGCTTAAACTTCGGATCAACATTGGGAGTGTGCTCAGCGAGTTCTCTAGGTACACCTGGCATGTCAGAAGGTTTCCATGCGAAGATGTCCCTATTCTCACGGATGAACTCGATGAGCGCGCTTTCCTATTTTGGATCCAGGTTGGCACTGGTGCTAAACTGCTGAGATGAATCTCCTGGAATGAAATCAACAAGTTTAGTCTCATCAGCCGACTTAAATTTCATTGCCGACTCATGCTCCGTACTCGGCTTTTTCAGAGAGGTCATATCTGTTGGGTCAACCTTGTCTTTGTAAAACTTCAACTCCTCTGTTGCACAAGCAGATTCTGCATAAGCTGCATCGCCTTCCTCGCATTCCAAGGCCACCTTCCGGCTGCCGTGAACCATAATGGTCCCATTATGACCCGGCATCTTGAGCTGTAAGTAAACATAACACGGCCGTGCCATGAATTTGGCGTAAGCCGGCCGCCCAAATATAGCATGGTACGGACTTCTTATCTTGACCACCTCAAAGGTCAATTTTTCCACCCTGTAGTTGTTTTCATCTCCAAAGGCCACTTCCAACTCGATCTTGCCGACTGGATAAGCCGACTTACCAGGTACCACACCATGGAAGATAGTGTTTGACTGGCTGATGTTCTTATCAACCAACCCCATACGACGAAAAGTCTCATAATAGAGGATGTTGATGCTGCTGCCTCCATCCATGAGCACCTTAGTGAACATATATCCCCCCACCTGAGGAGCCACCACTAAGGCCAAGTGGCCCGGGTTATCCACCCGGGGAGGGTGATCCTCCCTACTCCATACTATAGGCTGCTCAGACCACCGCAAGTAGCGTGGAACCGCCGGCTCAACAGCATTCACAGCCCTCTTATGAAGCTTCTGATCTCGCTTACACAGACTGGTGGTAAACACATGATACTGTCCACCGCTAAGCTGCTTTGGATTGGTCTGATAACCCCCTGCTGTTGTTGATGACCCTGGCCAGACTGCTAATTAAAGCCCCCTTGACCGTTCTGAGGATTAGAATTTGAGCCGCCGCCCAGGCCATGAAAACTTCCGGCGCCTGAGCCGCCGCCCGGGCCGTTGTAATTCTTAAAAGCCTTCATGATTGCACAATCCTTCCATAGATGAGTCGCTGGCTTCTCTCTAGAGCCATGCCTTGGACAAGGCTCGTTCAACAGCTGCTCCAGCGTCGGACCTGACCCGCCGCCTCGGGGAGGGGGCCTCCCCTTACGTCGCTGGTTATTCCCTTGTGAGCTGGCATTGGCCACAAACTCTAGGCTGCCGTCGGCCTTGCGCTTGCCTCCTCCTTGGTTCCCCGGGTTATGCTGAGGACCCTTGCCATTGCCGTTCTTCTTTCCCTTCCCTGTCCTTTCATCATCTGAAGCGGGGTCCTTGGTACCATCAGAATCGGCGTACTTGACAAGAGCCGCCATCAGTGTACCCATATCATTGCAGTCGCGCTTAAGCCGCCCGAGTTTCATCTTCAGGGGCACAAAACGACAATTCTGCTCCAACATTAAGACTGCAGAGCCGGCATCCATTTTATCCGAGGAATGTATTATCTCCTTAACCCGGCGAACCCAATGTGTCGTAGACTCACCCTCCTGCTGCTTGCAGTTAGTCAAATCCACAATTGACATAGACTGCCTACAGGTATCCTTGAAGTTTTGGATGAACCGGGCCTTCAGCTCAGCCCAAGACCCAATGGAATTCGGTGGTAGCCCTTTCAACCAAGTGCGGGCAGTCCCATCTAACATCATGGTGAAGTACGTAGCCATGGCCGCCTCACTGACCTCCAGCAGTTCCATAGCCATCTCATAACTCTCGATCCAGGCTGCGGGTTGTAAGTCTGCTGTGTAATTAGGCACCTTCCTAGGGCCTTTAAAGTCCTTGGGTAGACGTTCGTTGCAGATAGCTGGCACTAAACAAGGGACACCCCCAGTCCTGGTAGGGATACCCACGTCGACGGAAGCCGTCGGATAAGCCGGGGGAGTCTGGTAAGCCGTCAACTGGGGCACCTGCTCCGCCTCTTGCCGTGCTCTGTCTTGGTCTGCTGCGTGAAAGGCTCCGTTATGAGCCGGGCCATGGCCAGGGGGCGGGTCATGGCGTCGGACGTTACTTGAGCCGGTCGCTGAGACCATGCGCCTGCTGTAACTCGGGCTCCGGCCTGGGCGAGGGGTCGAGTGGATCCTGTCCCGGCTATAGGAGTACGCCTCTTGCTGCGCCAGTGCTGTCTGAAGGAGTTCCCTGACCCGGCGGGTTTCAATAGCCGTCGGAGAGTCGCCGTCGACTGGGAGAGCCGCCAGCCGTGCTGCCGCGGCGACTATGTTCTCCAGCGGGTTATTATAATGACCCGGGGGTATTGGCACGTACTGAGGCGGGGCAGCGGGCACCTGGGGAGGCCCCATCACTATTGGCTGAATAGGGGTTCCAGACCCGGGCACTATGACCCCTGGCGGGTTACTAGACCCTGCACCTGGCGTGTTGAAGAGGTTGCGTGGATCGTAAACCGGAGGGAGTCAAGATTGGGTCTTTTGATGCCTCCTTCTCATGACCTCATTGGACGCGTTCTGATCCATCGTGAGTCGGAAGGACTGCGCCTGGATCAACTGAGTTTGGGCATCGAGAGCCGCCCTCTCCGCAGCCATCCTGATCCCTTCCGCTGCAAGATCCTCCTTAGCTTTCACTAGATCCAATTTTAACTGTTCCACCTCCGCATCATGCTGAGCTTGATCCGCCGGATCAACCGTGGCGGTTAACAGGGCCGTCATCTTGTCCGTGAGATCCATCAGCATCTGAGCCGGAGAAGGCACCGGGTTTCCCGCTCCAGCAGCGGGGTTCTGAATAGGCTGCGCACCGGCCATAAAGATTCCAACCCGGCTTGGTGGCTCAAATAGGTCCGGAATACTGTCACCATCGGAACAACCCATGAGCCTGCCATCTTGAAGTTGATACAACGAGTTTGACTCATCGGTGGCCGACTCACCGTCAGAGCCGGCGGCCGTCTCATCACCAGATCCAGATCGATCAGAGAGTCCTCCATGGATACACCCCACGAAAGCATGCCTTAAGGCAGGCCGGGCCCGGGCGGGTCGTGCACGCTGAGCCGTCTCGACGAGATCGGCGCAGAGAACCGGCTCAGGGCCCGGCTCACCAATCTTGCCAATGAAAACATGAATTCCGCTGAAGGGGACCCGGTACCCGTACTCAATTGAGCCGGCGTCGGGGCCCCAGTTTGCATCGTCGATGTAGAGCTTGCCGCGACGACTCTTGGTCATCCGGCCCACAGCGTATCCCTTGAGCCCTTCGAAGCTGCCCTTCAAGAACTCAAATCCACCGTGCGCCAGCCCCATGGTGGGCGCCAACTGTCGTGGAATTGTCACGGCAGATGTCCTCGAGCTAGGACTTAGTCGTGGAGCCATCGCAGCTAGGAAGCTTGAAGGGGTTAATGCGGGACAAGGAACAAGAGGGTTTATACTGGTTCGGCCCCTTACGGTGAAGGTAAAAGCCTACGTCCAGTTTGAGGTGGTATTGATTAAGGTTACGATCACCAGGGAGCTAAACTGCTATGCCCGGCTCTCGATGAGATTGTTCTCGCCCCTAAACCGCTGCTGGATCGTCCCTTTATATAGGGAGGCTGACGCCCAGCAGTTCTCAGAGTCCCGGCCGGCTCATAAGAGTGTCCGGCTCGGACTCTCGACTACTCTTGCCTTACACTACAAGTTCTACCATAATAATGATTGTAACTACGGGCCTTAAGCCATATCCGGGTCTTAAGCCCATCTTTGGCCCACCGTCTTTAAGCTCGGCGCCGGGCTTCTGGCAATGACCATATGAGTAACCCGGCCCCTCCTGGCGGGTGACTCTAAGGTCTATATCCTCAACAGAAACCACTCCGGTTAGACAAGATAAGAAACCAATAAGACTGAAAGGATTTAGACAGCACGAGCTCAAGAAATGGGATGATACTTGACTTAAGAAACAACACAAAACCTCCAGAAGATTTGAATTAATAGAATGAGAAGAACGGTGAAGAAAATGGCAACTTGTGCCACGAATGACATAGAACGTAACCTTAGAAGAAAGGATTGAACGTAGTTGTTGAGGAAAGATCAACAACGAAAGGAATAGGCTTGTTGTGGACTTATGGATAGTATCTCAAAATTATGAGGTGATAACCAACCACAAGCGGAAATGATTGAATAGCTGAGAAGAACAAAGAAATGCAAAACTCCACTTCAAAAGAATACGAAGAATTAATTGCACTTCGAAGAGCAAGAAGGAAAGGTACTTGAGCTCCTTCGATAAGAATCTTGATGAACACTAGAGGAATGAATTAAATCATGACGAACCACCATGAAGAACTCCGGTAACAAAAGAATGCCGAGATAAAATAGACGGAAGAATAGCATAAGCTCTGAGTCTTGCGATGATTTAGAAGGAGGTTCCGACGAAACCGGCGAGAAGCTTAAAACTCCGGGAAAGAAAAGATGAAAAACACTTTGAACCGAGAATGTGACAAGATGAACAATCTCCGAAAAGAAGAGATTAATCCACATGAAGAAAGAAGAATAAAGATTACGTTATGCTTATCCTCCATCGATTAAATCGATGAGAAAACAATGGATTTGCATACCACTTATTCGCGTTGGAAAGGATTAAAAGGGAGATATAGCGCCAAAACTTGAGAAAATCTTCGTGAACCACCGGTATGATTTGGAAAAAATGAATTAATTGATATGATAAAAACTGAAAGAATCTTGAGCGAACCACCGCAAGAATTCTAAAATTGACTGACGAAGGAGGATGACTCACCGGGAAAATAGGAAAAACACGAAGATGCTTGAGGGAATCAAGATGCAATTGAAAGAAGAGATGACGAGCTGATTGAAGCATACTTGAACGCAGCACCGGAAGAATATGGAGACAAACGAAAAGGCATGAATATAGAATAATCGGAGAACGGATTTGAAAACTTAGAACGACGAAATCTTCTGAAATAGATGGCCTCCGGATAATTGAGATGGAAAACAACTGTTGAAATACTCCGGATGGGTGAAAAATAATTGCACGACTTGTAACGATTTGATAGGATAACATCGAGCTAGCACTGCGAATCTCCGGGAGAACGGACAAGATTTAGGGAAAACTCTTCTTCGGTCTTCAGATGTTGAGAATGACGACGAGAAAAAAAACACCAAAATTGATGAGATACTCCGGGAGAATGAAAATCGAAGAGGTAGAGTCAAAAATGAAAATAATTTGAAATTGATCTTGGAAAGGCAACTGACTGATGAAATACATGCTTACATCAAACTTCGGAAAGGATTTGAGAATAACTCCGGGAAATTAGAAGAGTCAGGTAAGATCCTGGGAAAAGACCTGTGGGTTAGGGCCCACCGAAAGGAAACACCGTTGAAAAAGGATTGTTGAAAGGGAAATGATGCACCGGAACAATTGAAATATTAGAATTAGGTGACAACCTCGAATTAATTCGAACACAGACGAATCTCCTGAGATGTCTTCATCACTCCGGAACGATTAAATGACGAGAGGAGAACGAGCAACGGGAAACATTTGAGCCGAGGAAAGAATATAATCACTACCGAAAATTGGAATTGAAACCACCGGAAAAGAAAAGAGATGAAAGGATGTCGAACGAGGCAAAAATTCTCCGGTAGAAATAATTGAGGAAAAAACTGAAGGAGCTCCGTACGAATGAAATTGCTGCTCGAAAGAGACTCAGACTCCGGGAATAAAAGGGGTGG
>NC_057811.1:416532037-416536324 GCF_018294505.1 Triticum aestivum
AGGGGTGGGAGGGCGGGAAAAACAACAATGGCAACTAGGAAGGGGAAATCGACGAATAGCTTTGAAGAGAAAAGCACCGGTTGAAATAATTGAGGAGAGAATGCAAAGATTTCGCACGAGTAGAATGGATACTCGATTACAGACTCCGGTTCCGAGAAGAAAAAAGGGTGGGCGGGTGGGAAAAAACAAGGACAACTTCAGACAGGGAAACGACATCGGAAGAGAAATAACTGAGGACTGATCTCGCAAAAGATGACGAGGATCAAAACACTCGAAGAGAAGAGCGCCGGATTGAAAAGAGGATGGACAACGAACGCAAACTAACCACGTGATCCTGAGAAAAATTTGAAGGGGAAGAGAAATAGTTCAAAACACCTACGTCAAGAGTTCTCACCAGAGCAACGAAGGGACAGAGGAGTAAAAAGAATTCCTACTCTCCGATATAACTAGACTCAGGAAACAATTTTCTTCTAGACTCGACAACGGCCAAGCTACACGATCAATCAAGGGGGGCTCCTAGGGTCGGTCGAGGCTCTGATACCAACTTTGTCACGCCCAATATGCGATACTATCCTAAAGAGACTCGAAGGCCCCACCAAGGATAGAACCGCATATTGAAACGCTTTTGCAAAGTGGATATCATTACATCAACATTACATAATATTTGGGGGTACATACAAGGCATACAAATGCCGCAAGAATACATCAATACATCATACATAAGCTCAACATCCGACTACGGATGAAACATAAACAGAAACTCAAACGACATCCACCCTGCTAGCCCAGGATGCCGACCTGGAACCTATCCCCTGATCGAAGAAGAAGCAGAAGAAGAACTCCAAAACAAGACATCGCTCTCACGTCATGACCATCGTAAAGCCTGTACCTGCAACTGGTGTTGTAGTAATCTGTGAGCCACGAGGACTCAGCAATCCCATTACCATGGGTATCAAGACTAGCAAAGCTTAAAGGGAAAGGAAAGGGTAAGGTGGAGAGGTTGCAGCAGCGACTAAGCATGTATGGTGGCTAACTTACGCAAGTGAGAGGGAGAAGAGAAGCAAAGGAACGGTCGTCAACTAGTAATGATCAAGAAGTGATCCTGAACTCCTACTTATGTCAAACATAACCCAGAAACCGTGTTCACCTCCCGGACTCCGCCGAGAAGAGACCATCACGGCTACACATGCGGTTGATGCGTTTTAATTAAGGTCAAGTGTCAAGTTCTCTACAACCGGATATTAACAAATTCCCATCTGCCACATAACCGCGGGCACGGCTTTCGAAAGATAATACCCTGCAGGGGTGTCCCAACTTAGCCCATCATAAGCTCTCACGGTCAACGAAGGATATTCCTTCTCCGGGAAGACCCGATCAGTCTCGGAATCCCGGTTACAAGACATTTCGACAATGGTAAAACAAAACTAGCAAAGCCGCCCGATGCGCCGACATCCCGATAGGAGCTGCACATATCTCGTTCTCAGGGCAACACCGGATAAGTCAAGCTACGAGTAAAACCAGACCTCGAGTTTCCCCGAGGTGGCCCCGCAGGCTGCTCGGTTCGGACCAACACTTAGAGAAGCACTGGCCCGGGGGGGTAAAATAAGATGACCCTCGAGAGAGCGACTCCCTAGGGAAAAGAAATAGGCTAGGCAAATGGTAAAACCAAGGTTGGGCCTTGCTGGAAGAGTTTTATTCAAAGCGAATTGTCAAGGGGGTCCCATAAATCACCCAACCGTGTAAGGAACGCAAAATCCGGGAACATAACACCGGTATGACGGAAACTAGGGCGGCAAGAGTGGAACAAAACACCAGGCATAAGGCCGAGCCTTCCACCCTTTACCAAAATATAGATGCATTAATAATATAAGAGATATTGTGCTATCCCAACATAAACATAATCCAACATGGAGCAATCTTCATCTTCACCTGCAACTAGAAACAATATAAGAGGGGCTGAGCAAAGCGGTAACATAGCCAAACAATGGTTTGCTAGGAAGGGTGACAAAGGTTAGAGGTTCATGGCAATTTGGGAGGCTCGAGGAGCAAGTGAATAGGTAGCGCAGCAAAGCGATAGAACGAAGCAACTAGCATAGCAATGATAGTAATGAGATCCAAGGTGACGGTCATCTTGCCTGAAATCCCGCTAGGAAGAACAACGAGTCCATGAAGAAGATGAAGCCACGAAGACGAACGAATCCTCACGATCGCAACGACACGGGAACTATCGAGAAGAAGCACACAACAAGGTAAACACACCACACATGAACAAGGCATGATGCTCAATCAAGAATGATGCATGACGAGGCTATATGAAGCTACTCATGAGAAAAGATGATGCATACAGAACAACACATCAAAGCAAGTTTAAATGAGGCCGGAAACAACATATAACAATTCCGGTAAGTCGTCATATGCAATTTTCGAAATTGGTCCAGAACTGAATAAACCTTATATTCAAGTTGTTAAACAGCAAGTTAAAGAGCAACATGATGATCTACATGGAATTCTAGTCAAGTTACATATAAAGTTCATTAGATTCGGAGCTACGGACTAGAAGATATGTGCAGAACAAGTTAAACATGGCATTGATGCAAAATGCATACAAACATCAAGCAAACACCTCAAAACAAGGATGCAACATGATAATATGAGACTACATACGATTCTAAGCAAGTTTCATGTAGAGCACACCCAAAACGGAGCAACGGTGCAACACATACACTCCAAACAATACATAGCAACAATCTGACCAAAACAGCAACTAGGCACCTAGCAAGCATCGAAACAATATGCTACAGCAACTCAAAATGAAAGTAAAAGGCATGAACATGATGTACAGGTAAAGCACAACAAAACATGAACACTGAGCTATCTCCAGAAATCACTAGAACATGCTCAAAAGGACATGGCAAGATTGCAAATAATAACAGGTTCACAGACGGTGAAAAACTGGACATGGCAGAAAACAGTATCAGGAAGCAATGTTCAGAGCACGAAATCAACATGGTACAAGAACTTAGCATGGCAAAACAAAGCATGGCATGAATCTAATCAAAGCATATGACAAAAGTCCCTTACTGACCATAAGCCAAACAGGACCAGAAGATATGATGGCAAGCATGTAAACATAGCAAGTTTCGTTATCAGGTTTCAGACTTAGCAGAAAACAGAGCATGGCAGAAACTATAATAAAAAGACATGTTGGTGAGCTTGATGCACTCACCACAAAGCAATGCATGACAAAAAAAGCATGCCTACAGCAAGATGGCATGTTTAAGAAGCTATCCATGGCAAGAGCAAATACATAGCATGTATGGATCAACTACAATAAGCTTGGCAAAAATGAATATCATGTTAAGAATCTGCCAGAAATATTTTATAGCAAAAGTAGAGCAAGATTGAGTCATGCTATGGCACTCCATAATTGCAAACAAGGGCATGAATGGATCAATTACAACAATAGCTACAAAACATCCTTACTGAAAATCTCCAAAATATGCATGGATCTCTCTGTAGCATCAAGTTTACATGGCAACAAAATAACAGCAGGCAAGGACTTGGAGAAATCACTCTCTGAAATCAGAAACATTACGGGACCTAGTTTGCATGCTTGTGCTAGTCATCCCAGAGATCACAAAAATACATGGCATACACCACTGGAAAGATGGCATGGCATACAACAAAACACATGTAGAGCTCATGCTCATAAGATGCACAGATTAAATGATACAAAAATGACAAATCTCCAAGTTCTGATAAGAACCAGAAGATAACAGCAACTAGCCCTCTTGCAACAGAGATTTGGGCAACCAGATGGCATCTAAAGAACATGGCGCAATGGAACAAAATGAAGAGCATCACGAGTCGAACAATTCGATATATCATACATGCACAATGTATCTACGAGCAGGAAGTTACGCTAGGTCAAACAAATGCACATGAGATGAAAAATCCTAGGACTTGGAAATAATTTCAGGGGGGGAGAACAGTCAACGCACAGGGGATCTCCCCGGATCCAGATCGAGCCGAGCTCGGGCCGGCTCAGGCTGGAGGACGGCGGCAGAGGCGCGCCGGCGGGGAGAGGAGGGAGGAGGCCGGAGGGGCGGCGCGGCTCGCCGGCGAACGGGACGACGGCAGCGCGGGAGGTGGTCGACGGGGCAAGGCGACGGTGGAGCTCCGGCGTGGAGGCGCGCTCCGGTGGCGGGGCGGGCGGCGCACTCCGGCGGGCGGCGGGCCGCGGGCTCGGGCGCCGGCGTGGGAGGCGTGCGCGGAGGCGGCGGGGTC